>NW_005871516.1:456203-499096 GCF_000147115.1 Myotis lucifugus
GAGGGAAGAGATCAACCAAAGACCTTGTATGCATATATGCATAACCCATGGACACAGACAATAGGGTGGTGAAGGCCTGGGGGGGGGGGTTGGTTCAGGCTAGAAGGGGTCAATGGGGAAATAAAGGGACATCTGTAATGCTTTCAACGATAAAGAGAAATTAAAAAAACAAACAAGAACTCTACTTGTCTTAACTGCTGAAGCAGCTGCCATTACTGCTCCACGTCGGCACCATTAGGGTCACTGCTCCTCTCTCCATTTTGGCTGCTCTTAGTGGCACTCCTTCTTTCTATTTCTTATTCAGACTCCCTAAGGGAGGGCTCTGGTATGTTGGGCCAGGTGCCATCCAACAAGAATACCAGTGCTGGGTATGTCTCCTTTCCCAGGCCACCCCCTGGCACATAAGTGGTTTTTTCATATATATATATATATATATATATATATATATATATATATATATATATATCCTATATAACAAAAGCCTAATATGCAAATCGATCAAACAGCGGAATGACCGGTCACTATGACGCACACTGACCACCAGGGAGCAGACGCTCAATGCAGGAGCTGCCCCCAGCCGCAGGCCCCAGGCTGGCCAATGCGAGTGCCAGCGGGGGAGCCCCCCCCCCCCGCCCCGATCGCCCTGTCAATTGCCCCACAGATCAGCCCTGATTGCTGGTCAGTGCACGAATTTCATGCACTGGGCCTCCAGTATATAAATATGTAATTCATTTCAGAGAGAAAGGGAGAGAAACATCAACGATGACAGAGAATCATTGATCGGCTGCCTCCTACATGCCCCCTACTGGGGATCGAGTCCCCAACTCCAGGCATGTGCCCTGACAGGGAATTGAACCGTGACCTCCTGGTTCAAAGGTCGATGCTCAACCACTGAGCTGTGCCGAACCAGGCTAAATGGGTTTCTTTGGATCATGTATGAAGCTTGGTCCAATGAACTGTGGCCAGTGTGGAGAGTTCACGTGAAAGAAAATGGGATTCTACGCAGGCTTCAGCTATGGGCATGGTCCAGTGGTTCTCAACCTTCCTAATGCCGTGACCCTTTAATACAGTTCCTCATGTGGTGGTGACCCCCAACCATAAAATTATTTTCATTGCTACTTCATAACTGTAATTTTGCTACTGTTATGAATTGTCATGTAAATATCTGATATGCAGGATGTATTTTCATTGTTACATATTGAACATAATGAAAGCATAGTGATTAATCACAAAAACAATATGTAATTATATATGTGTTTTGTGATGGTCTTAGGCGACCCCTGTGAAAGGGGTCGTTCGACCCCCAAAAGGGTCATGACCCACAGGTTGAGAACCGCTGGCATGGTCTGTCCAGGACTCCGGGAAATTTATAGATCCACCATGAAATATGGAAAACATGGAAATTTTCAGTCTCACCAATACGGTAACCTGATGACACTATGGTGCTGCCTCTCTCTCCTTACATTTTGGTGGGGGATGTTGCCTTTTGTAACATGCACTTTCTAAAAAAGCAGATAATCTCCACTTTTAAGTAAGTGAAATGACAGATTAAGCTTTGATTCATATAAATATTGTTGGAACATATTTTCTGAATTGTCTCGAAAGATCTTCTTCCCCGATTCATATAGAAAAGTCACAACCCTAGCCAGTTTGGCTCAGTGGATAGAGCGTCAGATGCCTGCAGACTGAGGGGTCCGAGGTTCGATGTCGGTCAAGGGCACATGCCCAGGGTGTGGGCTTGATTCCCAGTGTGGGGCATGCAGGAGGCGGCCGATCAGTGATTTTCTCTCATCATTGATGTTTCTCTCTCTCTCTCCCTGTCCCTTCCTCTCTGAAATCAATAAACATTTATTCAAAAAAAGAAAAAAAAGAAAAAAAAGAACCAAACTGGGATTAGATACCATAATTTCAGTGTTTTTGGTCCTGGAACTTGAGGTCATACTCCCAAGATCTGTTGTATACCTATGTGGGGACACCCCAAATTAGAAACCAGGGGTGTTTGTGTTTGTGTCTTATCAGCTCAAAATGTCTCAACCATTCCTTAGAACTTCCCACCCACAGAAGACCTCAGCAAACGTACCTCAATTAGATTGAGGACATTTTTAGCAAAGGCCAGCTTAGGAGTACCCTAATTAAGTTCATAACAATGTACCTACCTATATAGTTTAAGTTTAAAAAATTTGGCTCTCAAAAGAAATTTCAATCGTTGTACTGTTGATATTTGGCTCTGTTGACTAATGAGTTTTCTGACCACTGGCCTGGAAAGCAGAGAGAGTGGTGGGGAAGTAGAGGAGGCAGCTGCAATCCTATCCACAAACGCCATTCCTGTCCCTGGGCTGGAATGCACAGCCTGGTCTCTACAATGGTTTTTCTTCACTAAAAACCAACCAACCAACCAACCCATCATTTATTTACTCAAAACCAAGGCATATTGGAAACAAACTTTTTTTCTTTATAGAGACAGGAATGTTGTTACAAAGATGCCTCCCTGGGCCAATATACCCCATGGTGGGAACATAGCCCACTGGAAGCTGTGTTGACCTTGCTCATGACTTGGGGTCCAGCTTGGATCCTCAGAAGAGACCGGTTTGTTTCTGAAATCAAGCTGAAGTGGGAAATAAATGCCTCATCTTACAGAATGAAAAAAAAATTCTTATCTGAAAAAATTGGGCACGTGGTTATAGGAAAGGTTTGAGAATTTTAATCGTGCCCCCAAATTAGCCCTTTCTCACACCAATTTATTTATCTTAAGGTTAATAATATAGATATGTGTCCAGGTACACCTTTATCCTATTTACATAAAGAAACATAAAAAAATTCAAGATATCCTTTGTAAAAGAATGAGAAGCTTAGTAGTTGAACATAGCAAAAGAAAATGCATTATGGCCTCTTCAATCTCATATTTCTTTTCATCAAATTGCCAAAAGGTGCGCAAGCAATCAGTGACCCTTTTTAGAACTCTGTAAGTACAAGACTGCTAACGGGTCAAAAATAAGAAAATTCAGTTTTTGCAATTTTAAGAAACTTCCGAAGAATGCCTCTGTAGTCGCCATAAAACGCAGTATCTTCATAATTCAGCTACAGATGGAAATTCCCTCAAATGGGAAAGGCAGGCTATGAACCGGGGTTGACTTCAGGGATATTCGAGAGCTTCCACCAATTTAAACCAATAAGATAAAAATAATAAAATAGCTATTCGGTTACCAACATAGAAAAGGAGATGCTAAATCCCCGCAAATGGAAAAATACTAAATATGAATTAATTTATCCAATCTACCTTAGGCCAAATTGGCATTATATGAATCTCTCCTTCAAAGGGTGTTATAATATCCCTTAGGCACCGTGGGAGGTGCACACTGGTGCAGCCACTATGGAAAACAGTACGGATTGTCCTCAAAAAACTACGAATAGGTATACAACATGACCCAGCCATTCCACTTCCGGGTATTTATTCAAAGAAAATGAGAACACTGATTTGAAAAGATATATGCATCCCTATGTTCACTGCAGTATTATTTACAATAGCCAAGGTCTGGAAGCAACCCAGGTGTCCACTGAAAGATAAACGGATAAAGAAGAGAAGGTATATGTATACAATGGAATGTAATGCAGCAATAAAAGAGAATGACATCTTGCCATTTGTGACAACATGGATGGATCAAGAGGATATTATGCTAAATCAAATATCAGGTAGAGAAAGACAAGTACCCTATGGTTTCACTTATATGTGGAATCTAAAAACCAAACCAACCAACAAAAAAACCCCAAAATCGTACCCATAGAAACAGACCAAAGTGGTGGTTACCAGAAGGGAGGAGGTGAAGGGTGATTGGAAAGGGGACGGAGAACTTAGTCAATAATATTGTGATGTTTACCTGGTGACAGATGATTACTAGAATAAGTGGGGTGATCACACTGTAAGGTATAAAAAGGCTGTCATTATATTGTACACCTGAAACTGATATAGCCAATATAAGATTGTATAGCAGCTATACTCAAATAAAAATTATTAAAAAAAAGATTTATAATAAAGTCTACCAGCTCATTGAGAATAAGTACAGAAAACCGAAGAATTGAACATTTGTCCACACTGTACGGCACTGTTTATAATGGACTGAGTTTGAATAACCAAAGTACCTTTCATCAGAGAAGATAACCTCTTGGTTGCAAGTGAAAACAGCTCCTTACAGTCCTTAAATGTTAATAATAATGGAATGCATTTGGGACAAAGAAACTCATACAAATGGTCACACAGGTGATAAAAAGGCAGATTCTGGGATAAAATTCCTGAGACAGCCGGACCCTGGGTCTGATCTTATCAAGAAATTCAATGTGGCTCATTGGTTGAGTGTTGACCTATGAACCAGAAGGTCAGGGTTCGATTCCTGGTCAGGGCACATGGGGGTGGTACAAGAGGGAGCCGATCCATGATCAATGATTCTCTCTCATCATTGATGTTTCTATCTCTCTCTCCCTCTCCTTTCCTCTCTTAAATTGGTAAAAATATATATTATAAAAAGAGTATCCTTATAGTCTTTTCATTTTTTTCCTTAGAATTTAGTTCCATAAAAGTTCTTAAAAACAAAGAGAAAACAGAACGAATTGAAGTCACTTGAGAATAACCCCAGCCTGATGGGACGTGAGCCTCTGTCAGTACCAGGTGCTGCGAGGCACTTGTAACTGAGTCACAGAACACACTTTCCAGGGGGTGAGATCAACCCCAAGTGTGATCAGACCACAACGATGGGATCACACTAAGAACCAAGTCAGGAGTCAGACAAACACGAGGGCAGCCCCTGATGGGGAAGGCGGGGCCCAGAGCTACCTGGAGGCAAAGTGTGTCCACAGCCCTGTCATTTCCTTCACTGAGTCTGCTTTGACTTACTATTTTTTTTAATACATTTTTTATTGATTTCAGAGAAGAGAGAGGGAGAGAGACACAGAAACATCAACGATGAGAATCACTGATCGGCTGCCTCCTGCACGCCCCACACTGGGAATCGAGCCCGCAACCCAGGCATGTGCCCTTGACTGGAGTTGAACCCGGGACCCTTCAGTCTGCAGGCCGATGCTCTATCCACTGAGCCAAACTGGCTAGGGCCTGCTTTGACTTTTTAAAGACACTAGTTTTCATTCCATGTCCCATGAGACTTCGGAAGCCCCTGAAACATCTCTCTAGAACAGTGATGACGAACCTTTTGAGCTCGGCGTGCCAGCATTTTGAAAAACCCTAACTTAACTCTGGTGCCGTGTCACATATAGAAATTTTTTGATATTTGCAACCATAGTAAAACAAAGACTTATATTTCTGATATTTATTTTGTATATTTAAATGCCATTTAACAAAGAAAAATCAACCAAAAAAATGAGTTCGCGTGTCACCTCTGACACGCGTGTCATAGGTTCGCCATCACTGCTCTTGAAGGTCCTTTCAAGATGGGGGGACATTTTCGGTGTGCCTCGCTTCTATCATTTTTAGGTACTCAACATGCACTGTTTTCAGAGCCTGGATATCATCCAGAATGTTCCATGTCCTCCCCAGTGGTTTGACAAGCGGTGATGTGATTATTTGATATGCAAGTGGCCTGTGGCAGTGCAGTGGGGCCCAACCAACAGGATGGGGATCTGAATGTGTAGCAATGACTGGATTTGAGGGTGACCCGACTGTCTGGCTTGGAAGGAGAGCAGGCTGCATGAACTCTGCTGACATTCACAGGCAGGTTTTCATCTGAAGGCCCATCAGTAGGTCCTCAGTGAGCAGAAGCGTTCTCAGGCAGCGAGTCACTGTTTCCAATCCACGCTCGAGGATAAATAAGGCACTAGGTTAACGGAGGTGGCACAGAAATCTAAAATACGCTCTCAGATTGTGTTTGCTTTCCTTCCCCCACCCCCTGGTCGCTAGCTCCTGGGATGTTTGTGGGGGAAATGGAAGTCGGTAGTCTATTAAGTACAGACACAGTCTGAATGAGAGGAAACCCTAGCCAGTTTGGTTCAATGGAGAGAGCATCAGCCTGCGGACTGAAAGGTCCCAGGTTTGATTCGGGTCAAGGGTAGGTGCCTGGGTTGTGGGCTCGATCCCCAGTAGGGGGCGTGCAGGAGGCAGCTGATCAATGGTTCTCTCTCACCATTGATGTTTCTATCTTTCTCTCCCTCTCCCTTCCTCTCGGAAATCAATAAAAATTTAAAAAAAGTAAATAAATGAGGAAGACCATGTCTCGAGGGGTAGACAAAGCGTCTAAATGAAAAAGAAAGTTCTGTAGAATCAACTGTCCTCTTAGGGACACTGCACAGGCGCTGTTTTCCTGGCTGACACAGGCCAGCGTGGCCTCCTGGAGTCAGTGGCCTGGTCGCTGCTGCCTGGACCACCTTGAATGGGAGTCGGGGGGCTGCTGGGCCAAGGAGGACTCTGATACTGCTGGTGTGTGGCAGAAAATCCTGAGGCACCGTTCCTGGGGCTCCCTTTCTGTTGGGGCTCAGAGAGAAATGGCAATGATGGTCAATTCATAAAGGACATAATTCTCTTCTTCTATCCTATGCAAAGATAGTGACAGTCCGGCTGGTGTGGCTCAGTGGTTGAACACTGACCTATGGACCGGGAGGTCACGGTTCGATTCCTGGTCAGGGCACATGCGTGGGTTGCGGGCCCAGTACCAGGCGAGCAGGAGGTAGCCGATCAATGATTCTCTCTCTTCATTGATGTTTCTATCTCTCTCACCCTCTCCCTTCCTCTCTGAAATCAATAAAAATATATTTAAAACAAGACAAAAAACCAAAGATAGTGACAGTGAAGGGGGCCCCTTACCTCAAGCCGATGCTTGTGCCATGGCTGTGACAGATACTCAAGAGACAACTTGAGAACTAACAAGGACGCAGCCATCTCTCCTCCCTTCCTATGTACTTTTCATAATCAGCCCAGGGGGCTTGCTTTGTCCGGGATGGAGTGTGGTATGTTTGTCTCCATGCCTCCTCTTTGTTTCCTTTCTTAAAAAACAAACAAAAAAATCCATCACCAAAACCACCTCTACTTTACTGGGTGCCTGGCTGGGTGACGCCTCTCAAACAAGGGTTGGTATTGGTAAATGTGTAGAGTCTTATGGGCTGGTCATTTTTTATGAAGAATTTCAGTAAGAATACCTCAGTTATTCATAAAAACACGCTACCCTTCAAAAAAATACAGCTCTCATCCTAGCTGGTTTGGCTCAGTGGATAGAGCATTGGCCTGCGGACTGAAGGGTCCCAGGTTCGATTAGGTCAAGGGTGCATGCCCGGGTTGCAGGCTCAATACCCAGTAGGAGGTGTGCCCAAGGCAGCTGATCAATGATTCTCTCTCATCACTGGTGTTTCTATCTCTTCCTCTCCTTGCCTCTCTGAAATCAATAAAGATATATTAAAAAAAAGTACGGCTCCCTCCACTATCTGTTAAATATCCAGTGAAGCGATATTTGGAAACAACAAGAAAGGAAGTTATCTAACTGCTAGATGCCCAACAATAGCCATTCTACACCCAGTAAACCCAATGGATAAGATTTGTGGGTTTCCCCATCACTCTACGGCACATTAGAAATAAATCTCTAGAAAGAGAAAAAAGTAACTAAGATGGCATTCCTTTGCTCTGAAAACACATGTCCCTGCCAATCCTAATGGACAATCCTTCACACAATGTCAGATATTGATGTTACTGATGCCAAAGTGACCCAAAGTGACGCTGACAGTCCCCATGTCCGGCAGGGACTCTGCGTGGCCGTGTCCCTCCCCACTTGCAACCGGAAGCTGTGAATTGGGTTTCCTTTTCAGACTCTCTGGGAGAACCTGGCATGGATTCTCTCAGGATCCCACAAAGATGATTTCAAGAAACAGATTCTACATCGTAATGCTTAGCATTTATATAGGTTCTTTTGATTCCGAAACAAGTTATAAATATTTCCTACCGTAACAACATCTTCGCGAGGTAGGTGAGGAGTTACTGTCCCTACATGACCAACAGAAACCCGAGGCCAAGGAGAGAGCCAGGAGCCACAGTAAGACTGGGCGTCCCGAGGCCGCCTGCTCCGGGTGGTGGGGAGGCCAGGCCTCTCTCGAGTATAGCAACAGTCTCTGTTAATATAGGGTTATGCATCGGATAGATAGAAAACAACACACAGTGACAGTATAGAACAATAATCCAATATTCTTGTTTCTTAGTAAAATATGTTAAGCACAGTATTTAAATTGCATTTCTCTGAAAAGCATTTGGTATAGTAAACAGCAGAAGGTATATTAAATAGCAGAAGGTGTATTAAATAGCAGAAGGTATATTAAATAGCTCTATAAACGTTTGCTGGCATACTCTTAACAGCATAACGATTTTAAAGAAATTCAAATCCACTGGCCCATAGAGATCGTTCCTTTCTAATACCATAGAGTAAACAAAAATGTGAAAAATGACTTTAGTCTCCGTAATACAGACTTAATCGTTTGCTGGCTATTAGCAGGGGGCTACATAATTTTTCCGAACTTGAGAGAAAGGATACAGATTCCTGGCTATGGTTTTAAAATATCAACTTGCTAGAGAAAAATGCAGTTGAAAGGTGGAAATTAAAGATTGCTATTTCTGCCCAGCTGGCGTGGCTCAGTGGTTGAGCGTCGACCTAGGAAGCAGGAGGTCACGGTTCGATTCCCAGTCAGGGCACATGCCCGGGTTGCGGGCTCGATCCCCAGTGCGGGGCATGCAAGAGGCAGCCGATCGTTGATGTTTCTCTCTCTCCCTCTCCCTTCCTCTCTGAAATCAATAAAAATATATTTGAAAAAATAATTGCTATGTCCATTTTGTATCCATTCTGAGGAATTCATACACTTTCAGAACATATCCTACTTGGAACTAGTGTTGAGGTAAGTATAGCCACACTAGAGCATGAGAACATTTTACGAGAAGAGAAAATGACACAAAAGAAAATCTATGGTATTAGAAGAAAATAAACACGGAGGCAAGAAAAGTATTTCCCAAGAGTTACTGGAGGATGGCATGGGGAGTTCACGCCTAGATGACTGGACAGGTCTTGGAGATGGTTGACAAGGATGAAGACTTGGCTTGACCTCTTGTCCAAGGTCAAACCCTCCCTCTCCTCTAAGCCAGTGGTTGCAGAATAGCAAAGAGCCTGCCTCATGCGAAGCTTCCTAAGCACTGACCACGTGGGCCAGCAGAAATGTTCTAAAACTAGAAAGGAGGAGGCTTCAAAGCCTTCAAATTGGTATGCAAACGTGAAAACGAACTCCCAAGCCGGAATGACATTCTCCGTCAGAAGTGACAAGTACAAAAGTCTTAAAGGGAGTATAGAAGCCCCTAAAGATGTGGTTAGATAGGGCATGGCATTCAAAGGTTATTTTTTAATAAGTGTGCTTTTCCCCTAAAAAAGACATATCAAATGGTTCTTCTCTCCTCCCGTCCTTTAGATAGAAATATGAAACGCAAGTGGTCCGTCAGCGTGTTCGCTCATGCTATACGCTCGCGGGGTCCTTCCCACACGTGTCGTACGTGGCAGTTTTGTGGGAGGGAGGGCTGAGATTGGACGGGCTGGAGCAGTTCGGCTGTTTGGTTGGCTGTAAGCTCCTGGCGTAGGGTGAGTACCAGTCCCTCTCAAACACATCTTTCAGTTGCTTAATGATGCTCGTGTTATTCCTCGCGTCCGCTTGGTTGATGACGAGGCCCGTGCCCGCATTCTGGGTGAAGTCGTTCCCTACCCAGTCAAAGTTTCCTGCAAACGAACAAAGTAAAGAAATGGTGAAGATCCATTGGGGGATGTTCCCCATACAGTGCAATGCACAGCAGAGTCCATTCAACATATAATGGCCCGCGCTGCTTTGGCTCAGTGGATAGAGCGTCGGCCTGGGGAACTGAAGGGTCCCAGGTTTGATTCTGGTCAAGGGCACACGCCCGGGTGCGGGCTCCATCCCCAGTAGGGGATGTGCAGGAGGCAGCCGATCAATGATTCTCTCTCATCATTGATGTTTCCATCTCTCTCTCCCCTCTCCCTTCCTCTATGAAATCAATAATATATATATTTAAAATATATGTAATGAAATAAATACCCGGGGATGGCGACAGGGTGACTAAATTGTGTCGACAGCTCCAAGAAAAACAATTCCAAGAAGGCTTACATATGGCAGATTAATATTCGCGTGCGATTTTCGCGTTTTCTTCAGCTGTGCTCAGCTTGAAACTCACAACAAGGGATCTGCTGCTCGTTTTTGTAAATGTTATTTCTTATTGACATTCACAAGACACACTAAACACGGCAACATTTCAAATGTGCAGGAATCCGCTTAAAAACCCTGCGAACAGTTACCACCTCCTCAGAGCGACGACGTCTAATCGCACGGACAGACGAGGGATGCTGATTATAATGCTCCGCAGCTTCACATCCAAGGAAAAGCTGAGGCTAGAGGAGGAGGATCAGTTCCTGTCCGAAGAGGCAACACACTCCTCTCTTGGGCTCGACTCACTCCCCTGTTTCCGGTTCCGGCTCCTCAGCCCAGAAATGGGGCCGCTGCTGGACAGCGGGCTCCACTATGAGTGCGTGGTCGGCAAGTGTATTCGCTTGCGAAGGCAGCTGTAATGAAGCACCGCAGGCTGGTGGCCTGAACAACAGAACTGTACTGTCTCACAGTCTGGAGGCCCAAAGTCCAATGTCAAGGTGTGGGCCGGGCTGGTTCCCTCCGAGGGCTGTGCGGGAAGCTCAGGCCAGGCCTCTCGGCTGGGCTTGTGGATGCTGCCTCTTCACATGGTCTTCCCCCTGGGCACGCCTGTGCCCACATGTCCCCCCTTTTTATTTTTATTTTTTAAATATATTTTTATTGATTTCAGAGAAGAAGGGAGAGAGAGATAGAAACATCAATAATGAGAGAGAATCATGGATCGGTTGCCTCCTGCATGCCCCCCCTACTGAGAATGGAGCCTGCAACCTGGGCACGTGCCCTTGACTGGAATCGAACCCGGGACCCTTCAGTCCGCAGGCCGATGCTCTATCCATTGAGCCAAATCAGCTACGGCCAAATGTCCCCTTTTATAAGGACACCAGTCAACTGTGTTCCGGCCCTCCGGTCCAGTTTAAGAACCCATTGTGGCCCTCGAGTCAAAAAGTTTGCCCACCCCTGGTCTAGACCCTATCTCCAAATAAGATCATATTCTGAGGTACTGGGGTTAGGACTCAATCTATGAATTTTGGGAGGACACGATTCAGCCCATAACAGACAGTAAGGCTGGGATGGGTCTCATTATTGGTTAATCACATCTAAGTCACTCACATGTGGTCAACCTTTTATTTATTTTATTGATGTCAGAGAGAGGAAGGGAGAGGGAGGGAGAGACAGAAACATCAGTGATGAGAAAGAATCATTGTTAGGCTGCCTCCTGCATGCCCCACACTAGGGATTGAGCCCCCAACCCAGGCATGTGCCCTGACTTGGAATCAAACCTCGACCTCCTGGTTCATGGGTTGACGTTCAACCACTGAGCCAGGCCTGCTGGGCGATCCTAATCATATTTTTGTCCCCATCCCTTAGGGGTGTGGTTCAAAGCCAGGTCTGACTCCACGGCCCACATTTAACTTCCATTCCACGTCACCTCTGATCCTAAAGGCGTGCCTTGTGCTAACGGTGCATGGCACCCTGGACTTCAATGTCAGCCCCCAGGGTTGGCCCATTAGGGCACACCCTGGGATCTCTGCTCCAATCACCTGTGTAGACCACACCCTTTTAAGGAAACACACACATAGAAATGTGCTTTGGCCCTAGCTGGTTTGGCTCAGTGGATAGAGCATCGGTCTGCGAACTGAAGGGTCCTGGGTTTGATTCCGGTCAAAGGCACATGCCTGGGTTGCGGGCTCAATCTCCAGTAGGGGGCGTGCAGGAGGCAGCAATTCTCTCTCATCATTGATGTTTCTATCTCTCTCTCCCTCTCCCTTCCTCTCTGAAATCAATAAAAATGTATTTTTAAAAAATTTAAAAAAAGAAATGTGCTTAGGGGTAGCACAGGGAAGGGAAAAAATGAGGGGCCGGAAGGGATGAGATTTTCAAGTCTTCTTCTGTGAAATTCAGCCTTTTCCTTCTATACAATAGAATCTCTATTGATTCTCAGAAGCTTTAATGAGTTCTTCTCAGGAATATAGCTGTAGGCTATCCTCACAGGCCCACGCAGGCATCCCTATCCTAGTGTGATCACGGGTTTCTTCTCATCCTAATGGCTTGGCTGAACTTCACAATCGTAAGCTTCAGTCTTTGTCTCAGTTGGGTTGGTTTCACCCAGCTCTTTAGAGACGACCAATCAGCTTCCAGATGCAGGTGTAGGCCCCAGAGGCCAGAACTGTGGTGCCAGCCGCAGGATCACCATGGAGATGGTACAAACGATCTCACTGGGAAGGTGTATGGGCCTCGTGAGCCTTTCCTGTGTCTTCAATCACCCGCCACTCCTGGCCAGTCCTCTCATCATCCAAACCATCCTCCAGACGAGTTTGCCAAGCTTGACTCAAATATACTCTGGAGACTTAACAATCAGAGAGATGATGCTGTTTGGAGATTCTTCTGTAAGTCTTGTGAAAATTAACAGAGCTGTAATTCTGTGCAGGGTCTAGTGTGGATTTTTATTAATTCAGAATTCTCAGTGGGTGTCTGGGTGATGACCTAAGAGCTTTCCCAAACATGCTGATACTTATTTAAATTATCAATGAATTTTTCTCTTGAAGCCCTTTAAATATTTTTGTACTAGAATTATGCTTTGCTCTAGGGAATTAATGCCTTGCTAAAATGCTATGGGTAAAATAAACTCAATTAAAAATGCATTACAATAACAGAGCCCAGAAATAGACCCACACACATAAAGTCAACTGATCTTGACAAAGGAGCAAAGACAATACAATGGAGCAAAGATAGTCTTTTCAACAAATGGTGCTGGGACAACAGGGCAGGTAGATGCAAAAATGAAACTAGCCCAGCCAGTGTGGCTCAGTGGTTGAGCATCGACCAATCAACCGAGAGGTCATAGGTTTGATTCCCGGTCAGGGCACATGCCCCAGTTGTGGGCTCAATCCCCACTGGGGGGCGTGTAGGAGGCAGCCGATCGATGTCTCTCTGTCATTGATGTTCTATCTCTCTATCCCTCTCCCTTCTTCTCTCTCTCAAAAACCAATAAAAAAATATTAAAAAAAAGAATCTAGACACAGACCTTACACCCTTTACAAAAATTAACTCAAAGTGGATCATCGATCAAAATGTAAAATGCAAAACTCTAAGACTCCAAGGAGAAAAATCTAGATGACTTGGTGTTGGGTGAAGATTTTAGTTACAACATTAAAGGCGCGATCCATGAAAGAAATAATTGATGAACTGAACTTAATTAAAATTAATGAATTGGCTCTGTGCAAGACACCATCAAGAAGAGAAGATGATAAGCCACACGTTGCAAGTAAATACCTGCAAATAATACACGTCTGAGAACGGATCGTTGTCCAAAATGACAAGTAACTCTTCAAACGGAACAATAAGGAAATGAAAAACCCAGTGAAACAATGGGCCAAAGACCTTAACAGACACCTCACCCAAGAAGATAAACAGATGTCAAACAAGTCTATGAAGACATGCTCCATATCACACGTCACCAGGGAAATGCAAATTAAAACAACGAGATGACATGACACACCTCTTAGAAGGGCCAAAATCCAGACACTGACATCACCAAACGCAGGAGAGGTTGTGGAGCAACAGAAATTCTCATTCATTGCTGGTGGGAAGGCAAAAACGGTGCAGCCACTTTGGAAGACAGCCTGGGAGTGTCTTTACAAAGCTAAACACACTCTTATACCGTATGATTCAGCAATCATGCTCCTTGGTATGAAACCTGAACATGGGTGTTTATTGCAGGTTGGTCATCATTCAGCACTAAAAAGAAATGAGCTCTCAAGCCATTAAACAATGTGAAGGCAACTTAAGTCCACATTACTGAGCGAAAGCAGCCAATCTGAAAATATCGTATAGTTGACTATGACTATATGATATTTTGGAAAAGACAAAACTATGGAGATGCTAAAAATATCTGTGGTTGCCAGGAGTTGGAGGGGGGGTGGAGAGGGAGGGATGAATAGGTGGAGTAGAGAGGATTGTTAGTGAAAATACTCTGTGTGATACTATAATGATGGATGACATCATATACATCACATAATGACGTCATTAATACATTTGTCCAAACCCACAGGATGTACTAAACCAAAGTGAACCCTAATGTAATCTATGGGCTTTGGGTGATTATGATGTCAATGTTGGTTTATCAACGGTAACACATGCACCACTCTCATGGGGGATGCTGGCGGAGGCTGTGTGTGTGGGGACAGGGGGTATATAGGGAGTCTCTGTGCTTTATGCTCAGTTGAGTTGGAACATAAAAATTCTCTGAAAAAACCCCCAGTCTAGCCCTGACCTGTTTGGCTCAGTGGATAGAGCGTCGGCCTGTGGACTGAAGGGTCCCGGGTTCGATTGAGGTCAAGGGCATGTACCTTGGTTTTGGGCACATCCCCAGTGGGGGACATGCAGGAGGCAGCTGATTGATGTTTCTCTCTCATCGATGTTTCTAACTCTCTATCCTTCTCCCTTCCTCTCTGTAAAAATCAATAAAATATATTAAAAAAAACCCCAGTCTATTTTAAAATATGCATTATGAGGGAAGAAGGGAGACAGCCAGGAATGACTATTTACTAAGGGCCTACACAGATAAGAGCCTTCCATCTATTATCTCATTTACTCCTCATTCCACCACCACAGGGCAGGAGGGGATGCAGTTATCTCATTTTACAAATGAGAAAGCAACAAAGAGATGATACCTGGCTTCCCACCCTGTTTCGACTGGGGTCAGTGTTTAAATTCAAAACTGGTTTCTCTGACTCCAAAACCCTTATTTGATTCATTAAAAGAACACCTGGGTAGAGGCATGCAACACCTTACTTTTAGGAAATCCTGCAGGTAAAATGTCCAGATTTGAGTCCCCAAATCCCACGGTGCCTGAACCTGGCCCATCCCCGTGTTTCCCAATATTTGAGTCAAACGTTCTCATTTTTGATGAAGCGATTTTGAGTTTGTTAAACGATTTTGAGTTTGTTTTCGTTAGTTGCTTAAAAAGAAGCAGATTTGCCCACCGGTGTGGCTCAGTGGTTGAGCGTTGACCTATGAACCAGGTCAACAGTTTGATTCCCAGTCAGGGCACATGCCCAGGTTCTGCGCTTGATCCCCAGTAGAGGGCGTGCAAGAGGCAGCCAATCAATGATACTCTCATCCTTGATGTTTCTCTCCCTTTCCCTTCCTCTCTTTCTGAAGTCAATAATAGTATATTAAAAAAAGAAAGAGAAGCAGATTTGATTCTATTTTCCGTAAGTTGATGAATATGAGAAAATCCAAATGACCGCGTCTTGGGACACTGAGCTGAAATAATATCATATTCGAACCCAAGTGATATACATTTAAATAAATGCCAATGCTCTGTTCTAATGTGACACAGCTAGTCAAAGTGGAAAACAGCAGAACAGCTTCCCACTGAGCCAGGAGGCAGTCGCCGTCCAGTGGCTGATGACCGTGTCTTCTTTTTATTTTTCATCTCTTTACAATTCCATAACACATCATCTGCACATTGTGCTGTGTGTTCACCACCCCAATTCAAGTCTCCCTCCATCACCATTTATCCCTTTACCCTCTTCTACCTCCCCCATCCCTCTGGTAATCACCATATTGTCTGTGTGTATAAGTTTTGTGTGTGTGTGTATTGTGTGTGTGCGTGTGTGCGTGCGTGCGTGTGTGTGTGTGTGTGTGTGTGTGTGTGTATTACAGTCTCTTCTGAAGAGCTGCAGAGGGGGAGGGGCCTGGGTACCTTGGATTCCATCCCCAGCTCCTTTCCCCTGACATCACATGTTTAAGTTGTTTCACATCTTATGGCCCAGGTCTCCTCATTTCTAAACAGCAGGTAATAAAAACCACCCTCGCTCTGGACCATGCAGCTGAGAGAATAAAATAAGAGCAAGTGCTTTACAAAGGGAGAAGGGCGTATTTTTAACTCACTCACTGAATCTGGAAAACAAACAGTTTCCGTATTGCTTCATTCTATCCACGTGCCTTTCCTCTCTGCTTTAACACCTGCACAGCGTAAGAACCACCACATCCGCACAACGTAACGACCGCGCTGCTGTTCCGAGATGTGTGGACGCTGTTTCCCTTCTGCCGGTGATGGCTCCAGCGGAAGGGGTTGCCCTGGCCGGATACACATGGTGGGAAAGTAGAACAGACTTGATCCGCTAGTGATTAATTCCATCAGGACGTGGGATTGCTGCATCTGGAACTCCACGGCCTTAATAAACAGAGCTAGCAAGACTCGGGATGATCCACGGGCCAGATGATTTGCATATCGTCTCCCATTTACCCTTCATCCAATGCAGGAGAAGCTCTTGTTGGGCCCATTTTACAGATGGGAAAACTGAGAGCTTAAATACATTGTCTAAGGTTAGATGCTTTAACAACGGCAGGGGTGGGACTGTTGCCCCGGAGGGGTGCTGTCACTGAACTCCCATGATGCCATCTCCATCACTCACGACAGGCTGGCTGTGGTCCTGTGTGTAGGGAAGGGACATGGTGCCAGGACTCACCTGTGACGAGCCAGTCACCACCTCAGCTATAAAATGAGGCAAAGGGACCAAGAACTCCTGCAAATCATTTATGGAAAGAAAACATCTCATAGGGTCTCTTAGCAGGTGAGTCAGCCATAGAGATGCGAGGCTGGCAAGCTCTTTACCCTCATTGTTCTGTTTCCTGACCTTCAGCCTCCCCGCCCCCCACCGCCTGCCCCCCAGGCTCTGCTTCTTCGCCCGCCGTGGGGTAGAGCACAGCTGGGCCACCACTGATCCTAGGCTCCCCCAGGAGCCTCGCACGCAGGGCGGGCACCTACCGATGTAAGCTGCTCCGTCTGTCACCATGTACTTGTTGCGGTTTAATTTAGGAAAGGTGAGATTCATTTCCTCTTTGGTTGCACAGGCATTCTCTCTTTCCAGGTCAAAAAACTTCTGTAAGACACAGATGAATAAATGAATAGAGCAGGTGAACAGAGAACACTTTTGTTCTTTAAAAAAAAATCTATTTTTATTGATTTCAGCGAGGAAGGGGAGAGGGAGAGAGAGAGAAACATCAATGATGAGAGAGAATCATGGGTCGGCTGCCTCCTGCACGCCCCCTACTGGGGATTGAGGCCACAACCCGGGCACGCACCTTAGACCGGAATTGAACCCGGGATCCTTCAGTCCGAAGGCTGGCATTCTATCCACTGAGTCAAACTGGCTAGGGCAGTGGTCAGCAAACTGCGGCTCGCGAGCCACATGTGGCTCTTTGGCTCCCTTGAGTGTGGCTCTTCCACAAAATACCACGTGCGGGTGCGCATGTACAGTGCGATTGAAACTTCATGGCCTATGCGCAGAAGTCGGTATTTTGTGAAAGAGCCACACGCAAGGGGCCAAAGAGCCGCATGTGGCTCTCGAGCTGCAGTTTGCTGACCACTGGCCTAGACAACATGTTTGGTCTCGGTCAAGAGTACGCAAGGGTTTATGATCCCAATATCAACAACAGACCTTACATTGAGTTATTAAAAGCACAGTCTTAAAAAAAAAAAAATAAAAAGCACAGTCTTGTCACCTCCTATAGATGAAGCTATTTTTGTTCTCAAATAGGCATCGAGAGAGAAAATTAGCAGGCTCAACTGTAATGAACACTTTTAAGCTATGGAATGAACACAAAGGTCTTTCTTTCAATAGCGTGAGGGCCAGAAGGTGGCTGAGTTCTCACTGTCTGACTCTGCAGGGTGCACTGGCAGTTGAAGTCGGCCCCAGGGTGCTTCTGTCAAAGACACTCACTGAGCCCAGGAACTCAATGAATATTCTTCCAGGCTGCATACATCAGTGGGCCCAGGGCCATGACTAGCTGACCAAACTGGGGCTTTGCAAAGGTCAAAAGAGATTTCTGCCGAAGGAACCAATGCTTTGTATGTACAAGCCTCTGTCTAAGGCTCTTTTAATAGGCAAATAAGTGAAAAAAAAATCACAACTTCAAGTCAGAAATCCTGAATTTCAATGATGTGACCCTCAAAACCGCCTTCCAGCTCACCAGGTGCCAGGGCAGGGGAGGCTCTGACAGCAGGAGGCGGTGGGCTTGTGCCTCAGGGATCTCTCTTTTTTTTTTTTTAAATATATTTTATTGATTTTTTACAGAGAGGAAGGGAGAGAGATAGAGAGTTAGAAACATCGATGAGAGAGCCAGCTGCCTCCTGCACATCTCCCACTGGGGATGTGCCCGCAACCCAGGTACATGCCCTTGACCAGAATCGAACCTGGGACCTTTCAGTCCGCAGGCTGACGCTCTATCCACTGAGCCAAACCGGTTTCGGCCCTCAGGGATCTCTTGACACTGTAAGTGCTTGGATGAGGCTTAAACTGTGACTGTTGCCTGGCTGGTGTGGCTCAGTGGTTGGGCATCGACCTATGAACCAGGAGGTCACAGTTCAATTCCCGGTCAGGGCACATGCCTGGAATTGGGGGCTCAATCTCAGTAGCGGGCAAGCAGGAGGCAGCCAATCAATGATTCTCTCTCAAATAGATGTTTCTATTTCTCTAAAATCAATAAAAACGTATTAAAAAACAAACAAACCACACCAAACCACCTTGGGCCCCGATTCGAAGGAGCAGGAGTACCAGGACTTCACACCAGCTGCCCAGCACGATGTCCAATTGCCTCAGACCAGTGACCACTGTGGGTCTCCCCACCTTCCCTTTTGGAGTGGGAGTTCTTTTTCTTATTTTTAAAAATATATATTTTCTTGATTTTTTACAGAGAGGAAGGGAGAGGGATAGAGAGTTAGAAACATCGATGAGAGAGAAAGATCGATCAGCTGCCTCCTGCACTCCCCCTACTGGAGATGTGCCCGCAACCAAGGTACATGCCCTTGACCAGAATCGAACCTGGGACCCTTCAGTCCGCAGGCCGACGCTCTATCCAATGAGCCAAACCAGTCAGGGCGAGTGGGAGTTCTTATTGTCCTTGTCCCGTGAGAAGGGGTAACGTTAACCTGGGTGTGGGTTTTGGGGAGTTGCTGTTGCTTTTTTAAAGTATATATATCTATTTTTTTTAAATATATTTTATTGATTTTTTTACAGAGAGGAAGGGAGAGAGATAGAGAGTTAGAAACATCGATCAGCTGCCTCCTGCACATCTCCCACTGGGGATGCGCTCGCAACCCAGGTACATGCCCCTGACCGGAATCGAACCTGGGACCCTTGAGTCCGCAGGCTGACGCTCCATCCACTGAGCCAAACCGGTTTCGGCTTAAAGTATATTTTTATTGATTTCAGAGAGGAAGGGAGAGGGAGAGAGAGAGAGAGAAACATCAATGATGCGAGAGAATCATTCATTGATCGGCTGCCTCCTGCAGGCCCCCTACTGGGGATGGAGCCTGCAACACAGGCATGTGCCCTTGACTGGAATCGAACCTGGGGCCCTTCAGTCCGCAGGCCGACGCTCTATCCACTGAGCCAAACCAGCTAGGGCTGCTGTAGTTTTTAGTTTCTCTGTCACTGAGCGATGAGGCTGGCTGTTGAGAAGGGCACATCCCTGGGAGGCCTAAACTGGGAGCTGTGCAGGGACTGAGGGGCTGAGGGGCTCTATGTCGGAAGAGAGGAAAAGAGGTAATGGGTGTCCCGGGTTTCAGACTGTGATGATTCACAACGCTGTTCCTTCGTCTCCTTGGCGACACAGCTGCCTCCCTGACCACACACACAGGCCACCTTGTGCTCAGGTGTGGCTGGGTGAGTGGTCTCTGGGCAGCAGAATGAAGTCTAAAGGCACGTTCACCTCCTAATCCACAAATGCCTCCCATGTAGTCCTCCAATCTCTCTCTCCTTGTGTTTTCTGTCTTTTTAAATGTATTTTTATTGATTTCAGAGAGGAAGGGAGAGGGAGAGAGAGAGAGAAACATCAATGATGAGAGAGAATCCTTGCTCGGCTGCCTCCTCCATGCCCCCGATTGGGATTGAGCCCACAACCAGGGCATGTGCCCTGACAGGGAATCGAACCATGACCTCCTGGTCATAGGTCGATGCTCAACCACTGAGCCACACCAGTGGGGCCCTGCCCTACCTTTTAAAGTGTTTTTCTCTCTCTCGGATTGGTATTCCTGTTCTTACAGGGAGTTTGTGGGAATGTGTGTGCTTACAGCTCTCACGGATGGATATGCAAAGGGAAGAAACTTTTTCTTTAAGAGCGAAGTCAACAGAATACTTACAACTTTCAAGCTGCAGTTGGCTATTTCAGTGCAGATAGCTTTAAGAGACGAAATAAAGTTAAACGTCAGGGGATCCGTTTCCTTCCAGAAGCTGATCAGGAGTCGAACTTTAACGCTTCGCAAAACTAACGCTTCTCTTATTTTCCCGTCCAAGTCTGGCCAGTACGTCCTGTGGAAATAATATCGATGTGGATGAAAATCAAGAAAGCAGGTTAGTTTTGGGAAATAGATTTACTAGGCTTCCGAGAACACGGATGTTAATGCGACCATTACTTTGTTCTGTGATATATGTGTGACTTTGTAGGATGCGTTGAAAAATAAAATGCAAGCCTCCTGGGTTAGGGCACCGAGAGAGGATGCTTTATGGGGACCTGCCCCTGCCTACAACCAGGTCTCCCAGCACCAGGCCTCAGGCTGTGAGGGCAGAGGGCATAGATCCTCGGACACATGACACCCTCACTGCACCTCCAACTCTACCTATGCTCCAAGAGTCAACTTTTTTTATTTTTAATATATTTTTATTTTTATTTATTTTTTAAATATATTTTTATTGATTTTTCACAGAGAGGAAGGGAATGGGATAGAGTTAGAAACATCGATGAGAGAGAAACATTGATCAGCTGCCTCCTGCACGCCCCTTACTAGGGGTATGCCTGCAACCAAGGTACATGCCCTTGACCGGAATCGAACCTGGGACCTTTCAGTCTGCAGGCCGACGCTCTATCCACTGAGCCAAACCGGTTAGGGCAGTGGCCGGCAAACTGAGGCTCGCGAGCCACATGCAGCTCTTTGGCCCCTTGAGTGTGGCTCTTCCACAAAAGAGAAGAAGGGAGAGGGAGAGAGAGAAATATCAATGATGAGGGAGAATCATTGCTTGGCTGCCTCCTGCACGCCTCCTACTAGGGATGGAGCCTGTAACCCAGGCATGTGCCCCAGACCAGGAATTGAACTGTGACATGACCTTCTGGTTCACAGATCGACGATCAACCACAGAGCCATGCCGGCCGGCCGGGCTCGCCCAGCAGATCTGAATGATGAGTGACCTAACATGACCTGAGAGCATCCCAGTGTGCAGGCCGGCTTCCCCAGTGGTCCCCAGCTCGGTGCCTGGTCCCGGAGACCAGGTTCTCAGTCAAGGTCATGCACTCACTGACCTTTTGGTGCTTGTGCTGGAGATGGGCAGGTAGTCCATGACGGCGATGTACACGTACTGCTTGGCGTCGTCTATCACGCTGTAGATGGCGTCGATGTCAAAGCTTCTGTTTTTAGGGCAAAAGAGTTTGGGGGAATTCTGTGAAGACACAAAAACCAAACTATTAGAGCATTAACCTTTTTTTTTAAAAGATATTTTTATTGATTTTAGAGAGGAAGGGAAAGGGAGAGAGAGACAGATACATCAATGATGAGAGAGAATCATTGATTGGCTGCCTCCTGCACGTCCCCCCACTAGGGATCAAGCCCACAATCCGGGAATGTGCCCTCGGCCAGAATCGAACCCGGGACCCTTCAGTCTGCAGGCCGACGTTGTATCCACTGAGCCAAACCAGCTAGGGCTAGAGCAGCCGTGGGCAAACTACGGCCCGCGGGCCGGATCCGGCCCATTTGAAATGAATAAAACTAAAAAAAAAAAAAAAAAGACCGTACCCTTTTATGTAATGATGTTTACTTTGAATTTATATTAGTTCACACAAACACTCCATCCATGCTTTTGTTCCAGCCCTCCGGTCCAGTTTAAGAACCCATTGTGGCCCTCGAGTCAAAAAGTTTGCCCACCCCTGGGCTAGAGCATCAACTTTTGTCAACTGGGGATTTCTCTCTTTTTTGCAAACCTACTTTTCAGTTCTTTAGGAGATAAGACAAATACATTTTCCATCCTATCAAAGTTGAGGCCTGTAGACATCCAAGTGTGGCGGGATTGGTCTCAAGTCTGTCCTTTAAGTCTGTTTTGGGAGGGAACTTAAAAATATATGTATTTTTATTGATTTCAGAGAGGAAGGGAGTGGGAGAAAAAGAAAATCACTGACTGCCTGTTTCCTGCACATCCCACACTGCGGATCGAGCCACAACCCAGGCATGTGCCCTGACCGGGAATCTAACCGTGACCTCCTGGTTCATAGGTTGGTGCTCAACCACTGAGCCACGCTGGCCGGGCTGGGAGGGAATTCTTGCTTTCAATACACATGAATGCTCCAGCTCTAAACTTATGTGACCCTGGTGTACCTCCCTGTCACACATAGCTGTTCAATTCCTCAGGCTTTGCCATGTAACACCACCTACCGGTAACAAGCAATTTATCCCAGAAGCCATTTCATCTGAACGGTGACATGGCTATAGACACGTTTAAGACCCTCTAAAAAGCTCGGTTTCCCCCTCTAATCATTCATCAATCAGGAAGGAGTACTGGTTGTTGAGAAAGGGTCATCAATAATTCTAGTGGAGACACAGAGAGAGTAATTAAGATGCCCAAGTTCATCAGGAGAGACAGGGGAAAAAAGATATTCTAAGAGACTTAAGCAAAATGAGAGAGAGGCAACTTATACTTGAGGCATTTTTCTCTTGTTGTTCAAAGTGGTTTCCATCTTAAAAGTGTATGGTGTTTTGCCCTGGCCAGGTGGCTCGGTGGTTTGGAGCGTCGTTCTATACACCAAAAGGCTGCAGGTTCGATTCCTGGTCAGGGCACATACCCAGGTTGTGGGTTCAATCCTAAGTTGGGACAATATATGGTAGGCAACCAATCGATGTTTCCTCTCTCTTTTTCTCTAAAATAATCAATTAAAAACATTCTCTCTCTCTCTCCCCCCCTCCCTACTTCTCTCTCTCAAATCAACAAAAACGTATTTTTGAAAAAACAGGCTTCCTAGCTGATTCCTAAGTACTTTAGAGTTTGAGGACAGGCTGAAGGCCCAGATACTTACATTGCCTGTCGCCAGTAACAGTGGGGACAGTGGGATGGCGAGGGGTGGGGGGTGGCAGGGGAGTTGGGTGAAGGTGTGTGGGTGGTGGCCTTGCCCTCCATCCTCGATCAAGTACAACAGCTTTGCGTTTGTCTGTTTCACACCCTGGGGCTCCCTGAGATTTGTTTCATCAGAGGGTTCTATTGCTACAAACAAGTCTGAACATCACTGATGCAGGGCATCAAAGACAGGGTCTGGTATAGAAGACCTGGGTGCTCTTTACACTAATTTTTGGTATGAATCCTGAAATTACACAGCAATATAAAGGTTGACTTTTAAAAACTATATATTTTTATTGATTTCAGAGAGGAAGAGAGAGGGAAGGAGAGATAGAAACTTCAATGATGACAGAGAATCATTGATCGGCTGCCTCCTGCACGCCCCTTATTGGGGATGGAGCCCACAACCCCGGCATGTGCCCTTGACCGGAATCGAGCTGTGACCTCCTGGTTCATGGGATGATGTTCAACCACTGAGCCATGCCAGCTGGGCTGTTATGGCAGCTTCCTATGAACTTCTGCTGAAGTCTCAAATCTGGACACGAAGAGCCTTCATGACAAGCCTCCACGTGAAGGGAGGGCCCGTGGAAGGAACAGTGACCTTCCTGGGACCTCCTCGCCGTTGCTCAGCCTGCGGAACGCAGTGTCCAGACCTTCGAGGCCAGTTGCTCCCACTGGGGAGCCCACTTAGGAGTAAAAAATGGAGGCACCTGGCCATTGGAATTCCAGGAGATTTATCACTTCCAATGCTTTTTTACAAATTTGATGTTTAAAATACCAACTAGATGCCAGCTTTGAGGATTATAGTGCCTCTGAGTAGCTTTCTCTCAACCTGAGAATGACTGAGGCCCGTTTCTAATTATTCATGTTTGGTACAGGCTGGTGTTGACTGAAGATGGAGAAAAAGAAGCTGGTTTTCGTTTGGCAGGTTTTTCAGCCAGAGGAAAAGAATTTAGGGCAGGTGTGTGAGCAAGTTTTCTTAAAATGCTGATAGTGGGAAAAATAACATGGATTTGGGGATTCTGAAGGGTTTCCATGTCTAGACTTTCAAAGGAACAAAAAGCTACATTGATTGGCTGATAGATTAGCCAAGTCACTCTTTAATGTTTGTTTTTTTTAATTGATTTTTAGAGCGAGAGGAAGGGAGAGGGAGAGATAGAAACATAAATGAGAGAGAAATATCGAAACATCAATCGGCTGCCTCCTGACCGGGAATTGAACCAGTGGCCTCTTGGTCCATGGATCAACTCTCAACCACTAAGCCACATCAGCTGGGCATGCCAAATCACTCTGACAGTGATCAGCCCTTCTCCCGGTGTGTCACATGCCAGCCACACGCCAGCCACACGCCAGCCACACACCAGCCACACACCAGCCACATGCCAACTTAGAATCCTGATGGACTGCCCTGACTTCAATCACACAGTTGAGAGTTGATTGACTGGTCCAACTGTTTGAATAAAATAATCTTGAAAAAGCTGGAAATTTACCAGCCAATGATTCATTGGTAGAGAATTATTCTTAGGAAAATGCTGATTGTCTTTTTGACAAAATGGGTGTAGTGCAGGGGATCGGCCCATGGAACTGACTGAGGCTTAGGACTTCAAACTCCTGGAGTACCCTGCCAAGAAGCTGTTCTAAGGGTAATGACTTCAGCCCGGCTAGCGTGGCTCAGTGGTTGGGCATTGACCTATGAGCCAGGAGGTCATGGTTTGATTCCCAGTCAGGGCAACATGCCTGGGTTGTGGGCTGGATCCCCAGTGTGGGGCATGCAGGAGGCAGCTGATCAATGACTCTCTCCCGTCATTGATGTTTCTATCTCTCCCTCTCCCTTCCTCTCGGAAATAAACACACACACACACACACACACACACACACACACACACACACAAAGGGTAATGACTTTATTTAAAACTCAAGTTATATCAATGGTTCCACTCTGTCTGTCCCTTGCCCTTGGACATGATGGGAGACACAGTCGAGGAGATGCCGCCATCCCCCTGCGTAGGGAGAAAGAACCACAGCAGCGGCTCTAATTCGTTGTATCTGTAGCACTTACTGTGCACCAGGTACTGTTCTAAATGCTCTACAACCTGCATCCATTTAAACCTCCCAACGACCCATTTCACAGGGAAGGAAACTGAGGTACAAAGAGATCAAGGGGCTTGCCCAAATGCACAGCCAGAGAGCAGGGAAGCTGGGATTACGACACAGACCAGTTTAATATTTCAATTCCAGGAAGAATTATTCACAACGTGGAGTACCCATAAGCCACAGCGCCCCGTGAGCGAGGGCCAAGTCCTGCTGTGTGTCCTTTCTCTGCCTCCCTGGAATTTCTATTTATAATAGTGGACTGGGTTTCCAAGCACAATGATAGTGGAGGCATCAGCAGCGTTCTCTCAATAAGTGATGAATACCAATTAGCCCAATCACAGCTCAATTGATCATTTACAAATGTTCGGCTTGCCGTTTCCAGGATTTTATAAAAATGTGAACAAGCGTGTCTTTAATGTTCTTGACGGAGACAAAAGAACCTGCAACTGTGAGCAACTAAACCTGCATCCAGTTAGTCACTGATTTATATTCCGAGTTGCTGCAGGGAATTTAATCACTAGGAGCTCTAATGTGATTTCGCTTCTGCCCTCAAGGTGAGACTTCTGTTCCTGGGAATAGAAGTAAAGAATTGAGTCTCGGCTCAAAGGCTGCCCACAGCTCAGAAAGGTCCTCCCTGGCCCTGCCCTCCCACAGTCGGGGGTCCAGACCCCGTAGCTTCTTGCTGTCTGAGTTCCTTTGGGAAGGATGCTGGGCAGAGGGAAAGCGACTAATTGAAGAGAGAGGAGAATGTGAGGACCCTGGAGAACGGCTAGTTCAGCCTCATTTCCAAAGGAAGGAAACGGAGGACCCCAAGGGGGAAGTGACGGGCAAGGTCACAGAATAACGCCCTTGATTCCGGGGCCTGGTCTGTTCGCCCAATCCAGCGGAGCCTTACTGATGAGATGAATCCACCCAGGGATTCATCCGTAGGATGGATGAGGGGTGTTGTTTTTCTCCTTCCTTCACGTGCCACTTAACTCGATGGGGACACGTTCTGAGAAATGCTTTGTGAGGTGGTTTTCTTGTTTAGTGAACATCATAGAGTGCATAGCCTAGGAGGTCCAGCCTACAGCACACCTAGGCTGTAGGTACAGCCTATTGCTCCGGCTACAAGCCTGCACAGCATGTGACTGTACAGAACAGCATGAGACTAAACCATGTGTTTGCAGCGATGCCCGTGTAAATGAGCCTAACATGCTGCCAGTCATACAAAAGTACAGCACACACAGCTATGTGCGGTACTTAATACTGGTAATGATAATAAAGGACTGTTTCTGGCTTATGTATTTACTATATTAGACTTTTTTTTAATCATTATTTTAGTGTATGGTTTCTCTACTTATAGAAAAAGGTTAACTCTAAAGCAGTAGATTCATTCTAGTACATCTTGTTTACCACATCTTTTTTTTTAAAAAAATATATTTTATTGATTTTTTACAGAGAGGAAGGGAGAGGGATAGAGAGCCAGAAACATCGATGAGAGAGAAACATCGATCAGCTGCCCCCTGCACACTCCCAACTGGGGATGTGCCCGCAACCAAGGTATATGCCCCTGACCAGAATCGAACCTGGGACCCTTGAGTCCGCAAGCCGATGCTCCATCCACTGAGCCAAACTGGTCAGGGCACATCTTTCTTTTTAAAAATTAAAAAAAAAATTGATTTCAGAGAGGAAGGGAGAGGGAGAGAGACAGAAACATCAATGATAAGAGAGAATCATGGATTAGCTGCCTCCTGCATACCCCATACTGGGGATCGAGCCCGCAACCCAGGCATGTGCCCTGACTGGGAGTCAAACCGTGACCTCCTGGTTCACAGGTCGACGTTCAACCACTGAGCCACGCCGGCCGGGCTACCACATCTCTCGATCGCAGCATTTAGACATACTCTATTGACAGCTTATAAAAGTGTATGTACTGATAGACGATGATTGGTGGGAACAGGAAAAGGGAAATAGTTTTAAAGTAGTTAGATTTGGGGTGTACTTTTCCCTTTTGCACTTTCCTATGTTGTATAATGAACGTAACTTTGAGGGGAAGAGTCATTGCGCATATTTAAGATGCCCTTCTTTGATTTTTTAAAATTGAGTTTAGACAGAGAGGAATGGAGAGGCATTGAGAGATAGAAACACTGATGAGAGAGAAATGTTGATTGGCTGCCTCCTCCATGCCCCACACTGGGGATCCGGCCTCCAACCCTGGCATGTGGCCTGACCGGGAATCGAACTGGTGACCTCTTGGTTCGTGGGTTGACATTCAACCACTGAGCTACACCAGCCAGGCAAGATTTCTTACGGTTGATACAGAGGTCTTAAGGTGGCTGGTGAAATGAATGGTGACAGGCCTGCAAGAGAGTTCACACACACACATCGGAGCAGTGGTTCTTAGGAAGAGCCCACCTTTGTTATCCCTCCTTCTTTTCCTTCCTCTTTGCTCATTGCCGTGGCTAAGGTCCCTTCTAGAGGTAATCTACACCGAGAGAGATGGTATTATGACCTTCTAGCAAGGGCTAGGGGAATATACGTGGAGGCCTTGATGGTTTCTCAGTCGAGGTGAAGAACACGGAGGTACAAACACGGAGAGAGTCAGAGCGGCCACATGAGGGGGGTGGAGAGATTCCTATTTGGGTTCGTGCCCTGAATCCTGGCAAACTGACCACCTCAGCTCAGCACACACAGCTGCTCAATCCTGACATGGAGTGAACACCGTCATGTTCTTTATGTTTCAAAGGCTGTTTCTTTTTAAAAAAATATTTGTATTGATTTCAGAGGAAGGGAGAGGAAGAGAGAGATAGAAACATCAATGATGAGAGAGAATCATTGATCGGCTACCTCCTGCAAGCCCCCTACTGGGGATCGAGCTTGCAACCCAGGCATGTGCCCTGCCAGGAATCGAACCGTGACCTCCTGGTTCAATGGGTCAACACTCAACCACTGAAGCGGCCGGGCTCAAAGGCTTTTCTTGCCTACCTGGTAGGCAAGGAATAATTATTCAGCATGAATTTAATAAAATATAGAAAATGAATTCAGTCACGAAGATAAGGGCGACAGTAATTCAACTAACCAGTTGGGATTGGAAGTTGAACTCTCTCTGAATCTTACCCCACACGGAATCTCCAATTAAAATCCCCAGAGACTGACCTCACCGATGAGAGACGAGGAAACAGAAGCAGGAGCCTTTGTTTCCTATTCAACAGGAGGGGGCTGACTTTCTCCTCTGAATAACCTGGACGCTGTGGCCGAGTGCTGTCCCTGCCAAAGTGCTTTTCATTGTGATCCTCCATCACCCCTTTCCCCTGGTACCGATGCATTCGTGTCAAAGCTGTTACTCAATGACTGCAACCATTACCTGGGAAGCAGCGCAATATGATTATTGTCACCTTGTAACTGAGGAAGCCAAATGCGGAGAAAACTGTCTAGCCCCAAACTCCCTGGAATCCGGCAGGTGTCTATTTCTGGGGTGTAGGCACTTGTTTTTCTCAGGCCTACAGGCAGCTTTCATGTCTTAGAAAACTGCCCAGGGGTGAGACCCCAGCCATGAATGACACGGGATGTCCATTTGAATATTTCCAATCAGCACTGTGTTCTAGCTTCTCTTTTGGGGTCAAGGTTGCGGCACTAAGAAGTAACAAGGAGCTCCGCTCTGGCTCACTTAACATAATAAAACTGTCAAATAGGTTCTGCTACATTAGGAAGAATAAGCAGCTTAAGTCACACTGGAATCATAAAGCACAGGCATGATTTTCAGGTTAGAAGTATTTGCTGGGAGGAGATGTTAGCACCGCAGCAAAATTACTCTCCAACTTGGCAAGATGAAGAAGGGCATCAGAGTTGGCCATTTATGTTGTGAACACACAAGAAGAAAGAGTAATACGTGCAAAAAAAATCATGTTAGCAATAATCCATGTCATCCTTGCCAAAAATAGTTATCTTGTAGCTTTCTGACCGGTCCATCCTAATCCTTTTGTCTATTGGCCTTCAGCAGATGATTGTGAATGCCCTACACATCTTAGGACTGTGAAAAGAATTAAGGAAGCTGGCCAGTGTGGCTCAGTGGTTGAGCCCTGACCTAGGAACCAGGAAGCCACAGTTCGATTCCCGGTCAGGGCACATGTCCGGGTTGCGGGCTCAATCCCCAGTGTGGGGTGCGCAGGAGGCAGCTGACCAATGATTCTCTCTCATCATTGATGCTTTTATATCTTCCTCTCCCTTTCTCTCTGAAATCAATAAAAAATATATTAAAAAAGAATTAAGGAATCCATGCAAATGTAAATAAAGAAAAGGGGGAGCCCGGCTGGTGTGGCCCAGTGCTTGAGTGCCATCAACCTATGAACCAGGAGGTCACGGTTCGATTCCAGTCAGGGCACATGCCTGCGTTGCCGGCTTGATCCCCAGTAGGGGGTGTGAAGGAGGCGGCCGATCAATGATTCTCTCCCATCATCGATGTTCCTATCTCTCTCTCCTTCTCCCTTCCTCTTCCTCTCTGAATTCAAAAAAAAAAATATATATATATAAAAAAAGCACGTGCAATTAAGAAAAAACAGAATTAAATATTAAAAAAAGAAATTCATGCAGTTTATATGCTTTTATGGAAAATATAAGAAAATGACCTGTTGTTGGACATCAAATCCCCTCCACCCCCACTCCACTGATGTAAAAAACCCAAGTGAATGTGTGGGCAGTAGTGCTATATGGGATTTAATGAACAAAATAAACTAATAAAGTGGAGACAATCTCATAGATACAGAGAACAGGCTGATCGCTGTCAGAGGGGAGGGGGCTGGGGCTGGGTGAGAAGGGTGAAGGGATTAAGCAAAAAAAAAAAAAAAGAAAGACTCATGGACACAGACAACAGTATGGTGATTGTCAGAGGGAAGGGGGGATGGGGGGAGGCAGAATAGGGTAAAGGGGGGATAAACGGTGATGGAAGGAGACTTGACTGGGGGTGGTGAACACACAATACAATATACAGATGATGTGTTGTAGAATCGTATGCCTGAAACCTATATACTTTTATTAACCAATGTCACCCCAATAAATTAAATTTAAAAAAAGTCTAATTTTGTAAGTGAGACATGTCTGTGCTTTATTTTATTTTTTAAAAATATATTTTATTGATTTTTTACAGAGAAGAAGGGAGAGGGATAGAGAGTTAGAAACATCGATGAGAGAGAAACATCGATCAGCTGCCTCCTGCACGCCCCCCAGTGGGGATGTGCCCGCAACCAAGGTACATGCCCTTGCCCGGAATTGAACCCGGGACCCTTGAGTCCAAAGGCCGACGCTCTATCCACTGAGCCAAACCGGTTCGGCTGTCTGTGCTTTATTGCAAGCAAAACTGTGTAGACCCCTGGGGCAAGTTCTATCAAATTTATCCAGTGAGTTGCCAAATGTTTTAGAAAGTTACAAATGCTCTCCAGCATCATTCCTTTTTTAAAATTATTATGTTTGCCCTAGCTGGTTTGGCTCAGTGGATAGAGCATCGGCCCGTGGACCAAAGGGTCCCAGGTTCAATTCCGGCCAAGGGCACATGCCCAGGTTGCGGGATCGATCCCCAGTGTGGGGCTTGCTGGAGGCAGCCGATCCATGATTCTCTCTCATCATTGATGTTTCTATTTGTCTCTCCCTCTCTCAAATCAATAAATTAAAAAAAATTAAAAAGAATAAAATTATTATGTTTATGTCACATGGAGTTTAATTTCACTGCTCTCCAGTATCGTTTTTGAGGCATATCTACTCTACAGATTCACTGACATCGTGCAAAACTTGAGCCACATCAATGATCGCATTTCATTTGCAAATGGAATTCAGAGCAGGAGAAAGACCCGGGAAGCTAAGGGAGTTTTAGAAACGGCTTTCTTGAGAACCCAAATTCAAATTCATTTCTCTGTTTTTATATGTCGATGCAAAATCAAGCATGCAGCGAGTTAATTAATCCACTCGCTGGGGCCGATGGGTCTGTGATGGATGTGGATGAAACGGCACCGCCCCTTTCTGCATCACTTCCGCCTCCACTTTCAAAGCCTTCATGACGTCACTTCTGGGAAGCCCTGCCTAAGTCATCTCTGGCCTCCGATTTCTCCTGCAACCTATTATACAGCTGCTCAGTGCTTCTATACGTGGTTTACACACGATTCATTTGTAGGCGTCTGTATGTTGACTTGTAAATCTTTGAAGGCACTTTTCTTTTTTAAAAAAAAATATTTTATTGATTTTTTTACAGAGAGGAAGGGAGAGGGATAGAGAGTTAGAAACATCGATGAGAGAGAAACACTGATCAGCTGCCTCCTGCACACCTCCTACTGGAGATGTGCCCGCAACCAAGGTACATGCCCTTGACCGGAATCGAACCTGGGACCTTTCAGTCCGCAGGCCGATGCTCTATCCACTGAGCCAAACCAGTTAGGGCGAGGCACTTCTCTTTTATGGATTTCCTGCGGCTCTGACTAAAATGCAAATCTTGTTTATACTTTTCTACCCGCCAGATGTCTGTTTTCTCACCGGCCAGTAAAGAGAACACTTACCATCCCATGAAGGGCTTTCCCCCAAGGAGCGGGGGAATCCCTAGGGGTTGGGGGATTTTCTCAGTAGAAGTGGCTCCCCGCCTCCTCCTCTTTTCATTTTCTCTTTACTTATATTCCTTTCTCTCAAGCAAAATGCTTGTTTTTTCAGAGGGAGCAAGAACCGGCCTGGATATTCACTTATTATTTATTTATTCATTTATGTTAATCCTCACCTGAGGATATTTTTCCCCATTGATTTTTACAGGGAGTGGAAAGGAGGGGAGAGACACACAGAGAGACACATCAATGTGAGAGAGACACACTGATTGGTTGCCTCCCACATGTGCCCGGACCAGGTCTGGGGATGGAGCCTGTGACCGGGTCCGGGGATGGAGCCTGCAACTGGGGTATGTGCCCTTAACCAGAATCGAACCCAGAACCCTTCAGTCCGCAGGCTGGTGCTCTATCCACTGAACCAAACCAGCTAGGGCTGAACAACAGCCTTTAAAGAAAGCCCTTGGTTGAACATAAAGACTATATTAATTGGGACAAAAATCCAAATATGCGTATCTATATATATAAAAGCCTAAGTGACCAACCAAGCGACCATCCGACCGGCCAGTAGCTATGATGTGCACTGACCACCAGGGGGCAGACGCTCAACATGGGAGCTGATGAGCTGCCATGACTTCGCAGCTGCAGTTCTTGGGTAATGCACCCGGAACCAGAGAGGAGGGAGCCCGATTCCGGGGTTCGTCACCTGAGAACCGCCATCTCGCAATCTGGGACCTCTCGGGAGATGTCGGAGAGCCGGTTTCTGAAATCAATAAATTAAAACAATAGGCTGAGGGACCCAACCAGCGCACGAATCTGTGCACTGGGCCTCTAGTCTTTTATAATACCAGGTAATATGAACATGTCACTGATGAAAATAAATTTCAGATTTTTAGGTATTGGCTTAATGGATATTTTTTGCTGAGACTATAGTCTGGTAACTATCAACATACCACGGATGATGGGAAAGATGCACTCAGAAGGGAGATGACAGACATAATTGGCCAAAATAGTCTTGGGCTTTTCTTTTCTTTTCCCTTCAACATTTTCTTATGCTTTTCTTTCCCTCTGAGATAAATTTACATGGAATGGACTGCTTAGTGCACATTCACCGACTCAACAGATGCACAGACCTTTATATTCCAAACCCCATCAATATGTAAAATATGCCATGGGCCGAATGTTTGTGTTTTCCCAAAATTCCCATTTTGAAGCCTAATTCCCAATGTGATAGTATTTGGAGGTGGGGCAGGTGCTCTGACTGGCAATTGAACTGTGACCTTCTGGTTCATAGGTCAGTGCTTAACCACTGAGCCACATCTTGAAATAGGTGTTAGTCAGCAGCCTGCAACTTGATGAAACAGGTGAATGGAGGACAAATGTACCCTGGAGCTCTCCTTGGTGCTGACCAATGCTTGGAACCAGCTTTCCAAGTAGAAGTCTATCCAGCTTCTAGAATCACTATCCAATCTCTATATACTGAAATGCTATTGTGATTGACACATCATAAACCCGACATATATATTCATTATAAACCCCAGCTGCTCTCCCTTTGTGAAAATGTTACCGGTGCCCTCGCCTAGCCCGTGTGCCAACTTCCAATGCCCGGCTCAGCTCAGAGAGAACCCATTCATCACAACTGATGCAATGCGATCCGGTATCTTAGTTGAAAATAAACATTCCCCTTGCTGTTTCTCTTAGCTATGAGGATCACCACTCTGTCCTGGAGAAAAATGGACCTAGGACAATGGGAATTCTTCTTCATGAACCCATTTTGAGACCATCTTTTTCTTCCTAGATACTGACCTAGATAACGCTGAATTGCCCAGGCTGTTTACAAGTATAGGTTTTTCAGCAAGACAAGATGTCACTGCAATGATTCTCTCTGCTTATAGAGCAGGATGTTCATAATATGCTGCCGGCTTTGAATGCATTACCACTCAAGTCACAATGTAATCTCCGCAGAATTACAAGCTGTTGCCATGTTGCAGAATGTGTGTTATTATAAAATGAAACAAAAATGACAATTGACTTTAGAAAATAAGTACTAAAACTGACCTTATCCAGAAGTCACCGATCTTATTGTATGTTATAAACTATAGCATGTTTGGCTTTATTATAATTTAAGTTTTTTAATTAAAATATCATTCCTTATTAAATATTTTAAAATATGGCCTTGCTGGCATGGCTCAGCGGTTGAGCACTGACCTGTGAACCAGGAGATCATGGTTCGATTCCTGGTCAAACCACATGCCTGGGTTGTGGGCTCGATCCCCAGTGTGGGGTCTGCAGGAGGCAGCTGATCAATGAGTCTCTCTCACTCTCCCTCTCCCTTCTTCTCTGAAATAAATAAAAACATATTTTAAAAAATAAATATTTAAAAATATGTTTTTATTATTTTTTTGGAGACAGAGGAAGGGAGATGGAGAAATGCAAACATCAATAAGAGAGAAACAGCCCTGGCCAGTTTGGCTCAGTGGATGGAGCGTTGGCCTGTGGACTGAAGGGTCCCGGGTTCGGTTCCCGTGCGGGCACATCCCCAGTGTGGGGTGTGTGGGGGATGGCTGATTAAATGTTTCTCTCTCATCGATGTTTCTGACTCTCTATCCCTCTTCCTTCCTCTCTGTAAAAAAATCAATAAAATATATTTTTTAAAAAATAAGAGAGAAACATCATCGATCTGCTGCCTATTGCACACCCCCTACTGGGGATCCAGCCCGCAACTCAGGCATGTGCCCTGACTGAGAATCGAATCGGTGACCTCTTGGTTTATGGGTTGATGCCCAACCACTGAGCCACACTGGCCCGGCCTTATTAAATATTTCAATGCCATCAAATAAACATCTAGACTAGTTGGACTAGCGGAACTTTAAGGCAGAGTTTCCCAAACTTTCTCAGATCACAGGACCCTTAATGTCTCAACAGTTGTTGCACAGAACTCCTAGGCCCAAAGAAACACCCAAGAGTCTGATTTATTAAATAGTTAGATCCAACTGACTTCATTTTCACTGATGTACTAACAACTTAGTAGTTTTAAAAAACGGTACCCATAAATTAAAAAAATCATTTTTTCACTCCCAAATAACAGTAATTATTTATCATTATTACTAGAGGCCCGGTGCATGAAATTCGTGTACGGGGGCAGGGGTCCCTCAGCCTGGCCTGCACCCTCTCCAATCAGGTTTAGTCAGACATCCCTCTCGCAATCTGGGACCGCTGGCTCCTAACCGCTCGCCTGCCTGCCTGCCTGGTTGCCCCCTAACTGTCCAGAAGGAAGTCCAGAAGGATGTCTGGAAGATGTTCGGTCACCCGGTCTAATTGGCATATTATTTATAAATATATTTTTATTGATTTCAGAAAGGAAGGGAAAGGGGTGGAGAGAGGGAGAGAGAGATAGAAACATCAATGATGAGAGAGAATCATTTAAGTTGATTCTCCTGCACGCCCTCTATTGGGGATGGAGCCTGCAACCTGGGCCTGTGCCCTGACCAGGAATGGAACTGTGACCTCCTGGTTCATAGGTTGAGGCTCAACCACTGAGCCACGCCTGCCGGGCCACGATCATTATTAATGGGATGTGTGCATCTGTTTGGCACAACTCAAAACTTGGACTAACACTGGGCACAGCCTTACTTCCTGTTCCACAGACTTCTGCCCAGCACTTGCTTTTCATCAGAGCAACCACCAAAAACCTAGCTTCACAAAGAACGTGGAAACGACGAACCACTTTGAGAGAGTAACTTTTGCCGTGACCAGACCAATAGATTTTCTGTATTTTCCTTGAAAACCTAAATACAGGGTGCCTCAGTGGAGGGTTTGGGAAACGCAACTCTAAGTTATCTTCTGACTCTGAGAAGTTACTAGTATTAATCCAAGAGATTTTAAAACTTAAAGTTTGAAACTGCTTACTCTCCGCTGTTGGGACTCAACTCCCATTGCACTGTCAAAACAAAAGCAAGAATGTCAGAAAAAAGTGAGGCTGGGCACAAAAGGCCAGACAGCATTTACACTTGTGAACAAAAGAGAGGCTCTGTGGCCAATCTGACAAGCTCAGGGGGCCCCCTGACAGGTCTGACAAGTTCAGTGACCGAAAGAAGCCTCACAGGATGATCTGATCATAAATTCCTAACCAGGCAGGTCATGGTGGCTAGTCATGCCCCAGCCCTATAACTGTCTTAGCAAAATGTTAATTTTGGCCTTAAGGAGCCCTGTCCGCCCTAGCTGGTTTGGCTCAATGGACAGAGTGTCAGTCAGCCTGCAGACTCAAGGGTCCTGGGTTCGATTCCGGTCCAGGGCACAAGGCCGGATTGTGGGTTTGATCCCCAGTAGGGGGCATGCAGGAGGCAGATGATCAATGATTCTCTCTCATCATTAATGTTTCTCTCTCTCTCCCTTCTTCTCTGAAATCAATAAAAATATATTTTAAAAAAAGAGAGAGTCCTGTCCATTGTTCTTGTGCATCTATGTTAACATATCCTTGAAATACCAGGCGAATCCTCTTTTCCAGACCCCTCGGAGGCGTAAACGCCCCCCCAAAGGGAGCACATGATCTTGTGGCCTGGATACCGTCCCTACTTATTGTAAATATGAGATATAAAAGAAGTATGCATCTCTCCATTTTACTGTTTATCCAATCACTGGCATTGGTCCGCCCTGAGTTCTCCAGCCTCTTCAATCCATCACCAATGGATTTCATGTAATCTTCCTTACATGCCCTACTTTGATTCCAAATGCACGAAAAGGGCTGCCAAACTACCATTTTCTCAGTTCCGTGAGGTCATGCTTTTGGGCAGGTCTTCAGTTTGACTCCCATAAATTCTAATAAACTCTTTTATAATTAAAAATTTTTTTTTTTAATTTTAGAAAGGAAGAGAAAGAGAGAGATGGAAACATCAATGATGAGAATCATGGATCAGCTGCCTCCTGCACACCCCGTACTGGGGACCGAGCCTGCAACCCGGGCATGTGCCTAACTGTGAACCGAAAGGTGACCTCCTGGTTCATAGGTCGGCATTCAACCACTGAGCCATACCAGCTGGGCTATACATTAAAAAAGAAAAAGATTTGGATGCTCTTACATGAACAAGTACTTTGCTATTTTTCATATGGGATAGCAGGAATAAATTCCTTTTTAAAAAAATATATTTGTATTGATTTCAGAGAGGAAGGGAGAAGGAGAGAGATAGAAACATCAATGATGAGAGAGAATCATCGATTGGCTGCCTCCTGCATGCCCCCTAAAGGGGACTGAGCCCGCAACACAGGTATGTGCCCTTGACCAGAATCGAACCCGGGACCCTTCAGTTCACAGGCCGACGCTCTATCCACTGAGCCAAACCGGCCAGGGCAGGAATGGATTCGTGGGATGAAAGGAAATCATCAACAGATACGATTCAAAAGTTAAAGCCTAGAGTGGGTGCAAGAACTTCCTTATCAAGTCCTAGGGCTCCCACTCCTGATTCCTACTTTTCTTCTCTCACTTGCAGCAGGCTTCTTAAGCAAAGGTGTCTAACTGACTTACCGGGGACCACACTGCAGGAAACAATGGTAATTTACCGAGACAGCTGGCTGCCTACGTTGATCTTATTTGGAATCCATTCATCACAGTGTGTTCCTGAAATGAATGAACTGGCCCCATCCCGTCAGAGCAGCCAAGCCCCACACAGTCATCATAAAGAATAAGGCTTCGTTCGCCAAATGTAATGGACCTACCACAGGCTACTTCCAAAAAATAAAGAGTGAAAGGGAGGAGGCAGGGTCAAAGCAAGGATCAGTGCATCAGCTGGGAATCTCCTAAAGCTGGATAATTAGCTGCATGTATTATTTAGGAGAATTCTAAACTTGATAAAACAAACGGACTCCCTCAGGTTCTCATCATTTCAGTGTCTGTTGGAGTAGGTGGGCAGAAGGATACTTGCAGCTCTTTTTGATGGCCATAAACAAGAGTCTGCTTTATCTTCTATATATATAAAAGCCTAATATGCAAAGTGTCCCCTAGGGAGTTTGACCACTCACTATGACGTGCACTGACCACCAGGGGGCAGCACGGAATGAAGGAAGGCCCCAGCCAGCAGTTGGCAGCTGGGGAAGGGAGGCCCTGACTGGCAGCCGCTAGGGACCCGACCCTTGCATGAATTTCATGCACTGGGCCTCTAGTTTTCAGATAAGACAGAACAATGATAAGGCAGCTCCACAGGCTGGCCTGGGGCAAAGAGATGTTATGGAAGAAAATTGCTTATTGTCAGAGGCTCATTTTCACGGGCCCGTAAGGGTCTCTTAACTCCTCTAATTAGAACTTGAGTGGGTCTCTCTTATTTTCTAATAGAAGCCACCCTGGCTATATCAGTGAAATAGAATGAGAAGAAAAAGGCTCTCTGCTTTTTCACTTTTTAGAAGGATGGCATTTTAAATTTAACTTGAGATTCTTTTACCCTTGCTTCTCAATGACACTGCGGAGCCAGCATCTGTCGGCACCACTCAGAGTGAGCCCTCCTAACCAGGCGCCTGGTGACAGTCCCACTGCGTTAGCCACATCGGAAGCAGCGTGTGGAGGAAAGAGCGATAGGATCGGTTTCTTGTCAGTTACCCTGTAACGGATACCCTCCAGTGTTTTTAATAAAATATGAATTAGATTTTAATATCCTAGGTGATTAGATGTGATAGAGTAGACTATGTGCTGGTCTATTTCCTGTAAGGAACTAAAAAACACGTAAGGTATGGCCACTGTCCTTCACAAGGGAAAGCTGAGAAATGGAAAACTCACCAGCAGCTAAAGCAGAAGGCAAAATACAGGCAACACGAGAAAGACAGGGTGTTTTATGAATTTTCAGAAGGAGAGAGAATTAGTTATGGAGAAGCTACTTAGTCCTTTCCGTATTTTCTCATTGAATGTCATGGAACCTTTGCAAAACCGCCATAAAGTAGGGAAATCACCACTTTACAGATCAGGAAACTGAGGCTTTCCAAGGTTACACGGTTTAGTCATGGGCACGGAGGCAATCTGGACTCATGCTTTACCAACTCGAAGACCCATCCTCCTTCCACATCTTTTTTTTTTAAAATATATTTTATTGATTTTTCACAGAGAGGAAGGGAGAGGGATAGAGAGTTAGAAACATCGATGAGAGAGAAACATCGATCAGCTGCCTCCTGCACACCTCCCACTGGGGATGTGCCCGAAACCAAGGTACATGCCCTTGGCCGGAATCGAACCTGGGACCTTTCAGTCCGCAGGCCGACGCTCTATCCACTGAGCCAAACCGGTTAGGGCTCCACATCTTTCTTGAGGGAAAAACAAACATACGAGTAAGCACATCATCCCCTTATTATAATGGAGGCTTAAAAGACGTGACATTTGTGATGAACTATTAGGGTCAGGTGGTTTCTTATCAGAAATATTAAATCTTGCCCGGCTGGCGTGGCTCAGTGGTTGAGCGTCGACCTATGAACCTGCAGGTCACGGTTTGATTCCCGGTCTGTCAGGGCACACATCCAGGCTGTGGGTTCGATCCCCAGGAGGGGGGTGTGCAGGAGGCAGCCGGCCAATGATTCTCTCTCATCACTGATGTTTCTAATCTATCTCTCCCTCTTCCTTCCTCTCTGAATTCAATAAAAACATATTCTAAAAATTTTTTGAAACTTCACTAATATCCAAGTTACACATATATTACTCTAGTCCAGTGGTCGGCAAACCGCGGTTCGCGAGTCACATGTGGCTCTTTGGCCCCTTGAGTGTGGCTCTTCCACAAAATACCACGTGTGGGCACGCACGTACAGTGCAAAGTTGACTTAAAACTTTAAGTAAAGTTTATTAAGTTAATTTTAGGGAATGTTGTGGAGTGAAAGAAGATGTAGTGTCGAGGATTAAGAAAGGTATGTTGAGATGGTTTGGACATATAGAGAGGATGAACGAAAGGAGATAGATGAAACAAGTATACAAGACGAGTGTGGATGGGAGAGTTGGAAGGGGTCGACCTCAGCGAACGTACCTCAATAAGATTGAGGATGTTTTTAGCAAAGGCCAGCTTAGGAGTACCCTAATGAAGTTAATAACAATGTACCTACCTATATAGTTTAAGTTTAAAAAATTTGGCTCTCAAAAGAAATTTCAATCGTTGTACTGTTGCTTTTGGCTCTGTTGACTAATGAGTTTGCCGACCACTGCTCTATCCACTGAGCCAAACCAGCTGGGGCTGGCTTATTTTAATGTTGCTTTATCCTTAAGCACAATTTCTCCCACAGCACTCTGAGAATGCAACTCATGTCCACCACTCGTAGAACAGACATCCAGCCGTGTGGGCAATCAGGAACAAAAGAGTGTTTTTAGGCAGTTCTTAAGGTCCAGATACGGCACAGTCAACTTCGGCTAAAACAACACAGAAGCGGTTGGCAGCATGTGGGTGGGGGTTAAGAAGGCCACGTTACAAAGGTACCAGGCAACGGAGCTAATTTTCCTCACAGCTGCTGTGGGAACTGAACTTCAGAAAAGGTTTTGATAAATATGACAGCTACATTTTGGTGGCTTCAACAATAAAGGGCGGAAGTGACAGCTAATTATAATGGATGCTGGAGCTGTAACACTTGAAGTTGGAAGAATGATTTATGGGCGCATTCTCGCCAGTCATTGTATCCAGTCAATACATTCCAATTTTTCCCAATTAAAATGTGAAAGGCACGAAGTAAGAAAAATGGGGCAGTAAAATTCACCTACACGAATCTCTTTAAATATAGTCGTTAAGATAAATGCATTTCTGAGGTCTAAGCCCTCAAAGAAATCCAGTGAAACATTTAAAATAAACGTTTGTGGAAGGAAATGAAATCTGTATGTATATATTTAATGAGCTTTGCCCATAGAGTTTTATCTCAATATTAAAAATGAAACAAGCCCTAGCTGGCTTGGCTCAGTGGATAGAGCATGGGCCTGTGGACTGAAGGATCCCGGGTTCGATTCCGGTCAAGGGCACATACCCGGGTTGCGGGCTCAATCCCCAGTAGGGGGCGAGCAGGAGGCAGTTGATCAGTGATTCTCTCTCATTATTGATGTTTCTATCTCTCGCTCCCTCTCCCTTCCTTTCTGAAATCAATAAAAATATATTAACAAATAAAACTAAAACAAAACAGCCCAGCTGGTATGGTTCCATGGTTTAGCATCAACCTATGCACCAGGAGGTCAAGGTTTGATTCCCGGTGAGGGCACATGCCCAGGTTTTGGGCTCGATCCCCAGTAGGGGGCGAGCAGGAGGCAGCTGATAATGATTCTCTCTCATCATTGATGTTTCTCTCTCTCTCTCTCTCTCTCCCTCTCTCCTTTCCTCTCAGAAATCTACAGAAATATATTTTAAAAAAGAAAGACAAGAAGAAGGAATCAAAGACTCCTCAAAGTCTTAGCACCGTTTCTGATGGCTGATGTGTGGCTATGACTTCAACCCCTAGGAAGGCTTGAAAGAAATCCAGGCTTGTCTGGGGAGTGACATTCGCCTTAACATCCCACAGGACGGTTATGGACAACAGCAGCTGTGATGACATCAGTAGCTTTAGGGTCAACCAAGAACCCTTACTACTCAGGTGCTTAAGCTCTTAGACAAAAAGCATCAGCAGCAGCCAATCTCTGCTCCACCTGCCCCCAGACACCAGCACCGCCCCTTCCTAGACAGTCCCCATGTCTGCTGACAGTACGGTCGTTCTCCCCGTGGGCCCAGCCCCAGATGCTGCGAATAATGCCCACTGCTTCCCCTGAGCATGCCTCATGGTCCACCAGTCACCAGGAGGCAGCTTCACCATGTTTCTCCTGTTTCATTTCCTTCCCGTGTTTTAAAAAAACATATTTTTATTGATTTCAGAGAGAGGAAGGAAGAGGAAGAAGGAAATAGAAACCTCAATGATGAGAGAGAATCATTGATCGGCTGCCTCCTGCACGGTCCCCACTGGGGGTCGAGCCCGCACCCCGGGCATGTGCCCTTGACTGGAATCAAACCCGGGACCCTTCAGTCTGCAGGCTGACGCTCTATCCACTGAGCCAAACTGGCCAGGGCTATAATTTTCTCAACATACCCTCTTAAATGAACGACTAGTCTGGTGTTGAAGGTTCAATGGGTTCATTGATCGCAAGAATCTGACAATTCTGAAAAGGGGGAGATTTTTAAATAATAATATTTTAAAAATGATTGAACACACAGGAATATGCCATTTAAACCCTGTTAATGTGTATTTTAATCTTAGTCCAGTTTTAGTGGAAAAGACCTAAACGATCAATAGTAAAACAGGCCAGCTCTTGGGTTGCACCAACTCCAGCTCAGTAGGAGGAGTTACTTGCGGTGACTGCCTGCAGTGCTGGGCTGGTGGTGGGACCACGCAGCCACCTGGGATGGGCCACAGAGGCTCAGCCACCTGCCCAGACCTGCTCCTGCAGCCTGGGCAGGGAGAGAATGGCTGGGAATCTAGAATCACTGAAGCTTTTCATCTCGGAACTGGTATTTCAGTGGGAGAGCGATGGTCACTATCTGAGGAAAGGACTCCGTACACCTTAAGATTGACAAACTGGGTTTAATTTAAATATGTTTCCTCACTGCCCTGGCTGGTTTGGCTCAGTGGATAGAGCGTCGGTCAGAGGACTGAAGGGTCCTGGGTTCGATTTCGGTCAAGGGCACGTACCTTGGTTGCAGGCTTGATCCCTGGTTGGGGCGTGTGCGGAAGGCAACCAATCGATGTGTCTCTCACACATCGATGTTTCTCTCCCTTTGTCTCTCCCCCTCCCTTCCACTTTCTCTAAAAGTCAATGGAAAATTATCCTCCGGTGAGGATTAGCAAACTAACTAACTAACTAACTAACTAACTAGTTATGTTTCCTCTGTCAGATTCCTTGGAGCTCTTCACATGCTATGGAGCTCTGTGACGCTAAGAGGGCTGAGTACCCAACATTCATCATGGTGGGCCATGAGTTACTTCCAAGTGACCCAAGGGCTGGTTTTGG
>NW_005871516.1:499282-502013 GCF_000147115.1 Myotis lucifugus
TTCCTGGGTCACATAACCCTTAAAGCCTACCTATCTCCAGAAATGGAGGTCTCAGCCCACCCTCCCCTCTCACGGATGAGAACACTGAGGCACAGGCTTGGGGGGTTGGGCTGGGGAGATGCTAGGTCACTATGGTCTTTCCACCACAATGTGCTACCTTAAGAAAAATATGTGATTCCGAAGCTGGTACCTGAAGGGCCCGTCTCCTTAGCAACAGAACAACTGCACAGCTGGCAAGCCAGTGCTTGTGGGTTAAAGATCATCAACAGACAGTCACTGCATGTTTACAGTAGTCAGAGAACTGTGCCAATCATGGCAGAGAGTTTGGGGAAAAAATGACATAAACCCACAAAATGTTTAAAATCCAGTTTGAAAAGCAATGCATTTAAGCACTCGTTAAAATAGATATAAGCCCAGCTGGCGTGGCTCAGCGGCTGAGCATCGACCTATGAACCAGGAGGTCACGCTTCGATTCCCCGTTGGGGCACATGCCCGGGTTGCGGGCTTGATCCCCATAGGGCAGTGATCGGCAAACCTCGGCTTTCGAGCCACATGCGGCTCTCTGGCCCCTTGAGTGTGGCTCTTCCACAAAATACCATGTGAGGGTGCGCATGTACAGTGCGAAGTTGACTTAAAACTTTAAGTAAAGTTTATTAAGTTAATTTTAGGGAACGTTGTGGAGTGAAAGAAGATGTAGTGTCGAGGATTGAGAAAGGTATGTTGAGATGGTTTGGACATATAGAGAGGATGAACGAAAGGAGATAGACGAAACAAGTATCCAAGACGAGTGTGGATGGGAGAGTTGGAAGGGGTCAACCTCAGCGAACGTACCTCAATCAGATTGAGGACGTTTTTAGCAAAGGCCAGCTTAGGAGTACCCTAATTAAGTTCATAACAATGTACCTACCTATATAGTTTAAGTTTAAAAAATTTGGCTCTCAAAAGAAATGTCAATCGTTGTACTGTTGATATTTGGCTCTGTTGACTAATGAGTTTGCCGACCATTGCCATAGGGGGCGTGCAGGAGGCAGCTGATCAATGATACTCATCATGGATGTTTCTAACTCTCTCCCACTCCCTTCCTCTCTGAAATCAGTAAAAATATATTTAAAAAAACTATAAAAGTAACTCTTTCTTAAAACATGATTTTCACGTTTTCTTTCTCAGTGTCTCCTATTTGAGAACCAAGCCTCCAGAGCCTTGTGGTGTGAGGACTGCGGTGCCCTTTCCTTTCTACCTCACATACTAGCTACTCTTCCATTTGCTTTGTTGGTGCCATATTGTGTTGTTGCTGTTTCCTCCATGGTGTCGTTAGGAGCTCCTGAGAGTCCCCAACCCTGACCCCCATGTGGAAAAGCCGGTGGTGGTTCTTTTTCTCCCACAAGGCTCCCGTGGCCGTGGATTCTAGGGGTCACCCTGAACCCCTGGAGGACAGGAATGCAGATGCACAAACACACTGACTTCCTAGTCTTGGGAATTCAACCCAGAGGTTGACTGAGATCAAGAACTCAAGTATTGAGCAACAGTAGGTGTCATTCTATGGTTACGATGTCACAATGGGTTTGGAATCAGGAAAATGCGAATGAGTGAAGGTTTTTTTGTTTTAAACAAATAGTGTTAGATTTTCTCTTCTTTTCTTAAATGAATCTTTACTGTTGAAAGTATTACAGATTAGCATTAGCTTTTCTTAAAGAAAAGTATGTGAGAAAGAAAATCTAACAGCTTGGTATCACAGCAAGCAACATCATGAAAGAAAAATGATTTTTCATAAATAATTTACTTTAAAAAATTATTAGCAGGGAAGTAAGAGGGAGGGGTTTGGAGCTAGATCGCCTGAGTGTGAATTCTAGCTTTGACATTTCCGGAAAGGTGACCTTGGGTATGTTACTTATTTGTGTCTCGGCTTCTGCCTTTGTGAAATAAAGAGATGATGGTGTTTACAAGAACGGGTTATTGTAAATATTAAATGAGTTCATACTCTTTAACTGCTTAGAAGAATGCCTGGTATAGAGAAATCCCTCCATACACTGACGCTGGTATTTTTATTATTTCTCCATACATCAAAGGCAATAATCTGATTTCACTAGAAAACTTCACAAAATATCAGGCTGCTGATGTAGGTTGAGTTTGACACCTGGGAAATGTATCCTAATGCTTCATGTCATTGTTAGCTTCACACACAACTCTGCTCCGATTAAATTCTGTTCCAATGCAGGGCTCCTGCTGAGAGTGCTTTATGTCGCACCGAGGCAGAGAGAGAAAAATTCCACGGAGTCAGGCACTAATTCAAGATGAATGATTAAGTGCAAGAACATTGTCCCAAATATGAAGAACTAGAGGGAGGGGGCGGACCAGGTAGGAGAGAGCGTTTGTGCATAAGTCTGGAGAGGAGGAGGAGAAGGGGTGGGTGTTGATGGAAGAGGAGTCACCAGTAGGTAAGCAGTTGACATACAGAGGCAGGGCAGCTAATGGGATGTGAAATGTTCATGCAGAGAGTTTTATTTTATTTATTCTTGTTAATCTTCACCTGAGGACATTTTTTCCATTTATTTTTTAGAGAGAGTGGGAGGGAGAGGGAGAGGGAGAAGGAGAGGGAGAGGGAGAGGGAGAGGGAGAGGGAGAGGGAGGGAGGGAGGGAGAGAGAGAGAGAGAGAGAGAGAGAGAGAGAGACATTGATATGAGAGACACATCTAGATTGGTTGTCTCCCACATGGCGCCTGACAGGGATGAA
>NW_005871516.1:502804-531347 GCF_000147115.1 Myotis lucifugus
CCAACAGAGGGATGCAGATTTCTGTAGGACGTCCCATATTGGCCCCAAATCACCGGCAGCTTAAAGATTTCTCACCAACGCAGATATTTTATTCAAGCCTACGGCCTTTGTCCAACCTACCCAAGGTTGCCTCCGCCTTACTATTACAGAGCTGAGCTAAAATGTAGTACGTGTGGGCCCTGTGCCCGGGAGATGGGCAAGTCTCCCTGTGCACCAATGATCCAGCACTTCCTGCCACCGGTTGGCCAATGGGAAGAAGGTGATGTAATCCACTATCGGTCACGTGGACACAAATAAATACATGAAAAGTACAAGACCGTTCAAGTGTACTTTCAAAATTCAAATTTGAAATTGATTATTTGCTGAGAGATGACATCTTCATCTTAAAACTTATTAAAATAATTACACAAATTCCTATTCTAAAACATACTATGTTACACAATGTACATGTTTTCCTCTATCTCGTAGATTACGTAATCGGATCCTGGAAATTTAGGTTTAGGTAATAGGAATCCCACCCTGGCCTGCTCCAAAGAATCTAATGCATCTGAGTTACAAAAGCCTAAAGCAGGTTTTTTTTTGTAAGATGATTCTGACAGGGAAAGGCCTACCATTCCACATTAACTAAAGGTGACCCTCATCAAACAGTACAGTTAAAATTAACAATGAGCCCAGCCAGGTGTGGCTCAGTGGTTGAGCACCGACCTATGGACCAGGAGGTCACAGGTTTGATTCCCGGTCAGGGCACATGCCTGGGTTGCGGGCTCCATCCCCAGTAGGAGGTGTGTAGGAGGCAGCCGATCAATGATTCTCATCATTTCTCTCTCTCTCTCCCTCTCCACTCCTTTCTGAAATCAATACAAATATATTTTTTAAAAATAATAATGAATGCTGTAGGTTGATTTCCTTCAACCACAGCAGAGGTGACTGTGTGCTTTAGGGACGGGGCAGTTTTGATGCTGAGAAAACTGAGTGTGTGCATGCGCAGCGGGAGGGTTACCTGTCCCAGAGAACGCCAGTCCAGGCCAGCACTGCCGATGTAGACGTGCTGCTTGTCCACGATCCAGAAGGAGGACTGCAGCCGGCCCTTGTTGTAGGCGGACATGTTCATGTAGGTCACCTCGGCGCCTAGGAGTTCAAGGAGATGCCGTCAGCCTCTGTGTCCAGGCCCTGAACGAGCAACCAGTCAGCCACCGCCCCAATCCTTGTGGTGTGCATGGACCCCAATTCAGGGAGAGTGGATCATCGATCAGCTGCCTCCTGCACACCCCATCCTGGGGATCGAACCTGCAACTCAGGCATGTGCCCTGACCGGGAATCCAACCAGTGACCTCCTGGTTTATAGGTTGATGCTCAACCACTGAGCCACGCCAGCCGGGCTAAATTACTTGTAATTTAAGCTGGTTTTGGAGGGCATTCTGTGTCTTTACTGTTATTTTTAAGGTATTAATCAGATAATTTTGTACTTTATTTTATGCACACATAATTCTAGAAGCCCCACAACATTTATATATACAAGATATCCTCCCAAAAATGTGTACACACCATATATATATGTATATGTGTGTGTATATATATATATACACACACCCACCCACACACACACATATATATATATATATATATTATATATATATATACCACACACACACACATTGTATATATTTTATTTATTTTTAGAAGGAAGGGAGAGGGCAAAATAGAAACATCAATAATGAGATCACTGATCAGCTGCCTCCTGCACGCCCCCTACTGGGGATGGAGCCCGCAACCCGGGCACGTGACTGGACTGGGAATCAAACCCTGACCTCCTGGTTCATAGGTTGATGCTCAGCCACGGAGCCACACAGCTGTTAAATGAAAATGAAGTGTATTGTAATAAACACTGCCTTTATAATTACTCAAATGTGTGTATATATTTTTGGGGACACCCTGTATATATTTAATATTTGACTAAAAATATTCAGCTCTAGCCTGAAAACTCATGCAATTTTTAGCAAGTTGCACAAATTGCACAATGAAATGTTCCAAATTTTGAAGATTTAAAATAAGCATCCTGTCAAAATACTCATCATAATGACACAAGAGGAAGTACGCTAGTACCTTGTGGTTAAAAGTAAAAAAGAATAAAGTTCCACATTCTCTGTGGATTATCATCATGAAAGTCAAACAAATCCCACCTGCAATTTTATTTCCAGAAAGCCACCTGTTGAAAGCATATTATCATCAGCTTTAATAAATTTTATGACTGAACATTTATAGATTCAAGAGGGTATATGTAAACTACAATTAGGAAGCACCATATACCTATAGACACCTGTGAACCTTCCATCTTTCTAAAAACTAGAACCTTAACCATTCTTTTTTTTTTTTTTTTAAATCCTCACCTGAGGATATTTTTCCCATTGATTCCTGGAGAGAGTGGAAGGGAGGGGGAGGGGAAAAGAGAGAGAGAAAGAGAGAGAGAGAAACAATGACATGAGAGAGACATATTGATTGGCTGCCTCCTACACTCACCCTAACTGGGGCTGGGAACCTGCAACCAAGGTACAAGCCCTTGATCGGGAATTGAACTGGTAACACTGGTCCGCAGGCTGGCACTCTAACCACTGAACAACCCGGCCAGGGCTTAACAATCTATTAAAGCAGTGCTTCCCAATCAGTGGCAATTTTGTCCCCTTGTCCCCGGGGGACATGAGTTCTATCTGGAGACATTTTTGTTTGTCACAACTGGTGACAGGAGCGCTATTAGCATCAGGTGGGTAGAGTTCAAGGGCGCTGCAAAAACGCAGAGCAGTCCCCACAGCAAAGACTGAGCCTGCCCGCATGCTGACAGTCCCACGAGTTTGAAATCCTGCATTAAAGCTGTTGTGAATTTATGCTTGATCCCGTGCCCTACCACGCTCCTCTGATGCAGCCACAATCCTGAACTCGGTGTTGGCCATTGTCTTGTTCTTATTTTTTATCATTTCAAAAAATATTTTTATTGATTTCAGAGAGAAAGGGAGAGGGAGAAAAAGAGAGAAACATCAATGATGAGAGAGAATCATTGATCAACTGCCTCCTGCACGCCCCACACTGGGGATGGAGCCCGCAACCCGGGCATGTGCCTTGACTAGGAATTGAATCATGACCTCCTGGTTCATAGGTCGATGCTCAATCACTGAGCCACGCCGGCCAGGCTTGTTTTTAAATATTTTATCATATGTGCATGTACCCCTAAGAGTATCATAAAAAAGAGCTTATTGCCAGCTTTGGTGTGTCTAACAGGGAAATGCACCAGCATCGATAATTATAGATTTCTGGAAAGGCAGTTTGCGGCAGGAACCCTTCTCATCAATCTGGGGCTTCTCCTGAATGTATTAGCTGTGTGAGCAACGCAAAGGTCAAGCCAGCCCATTCTGGGAGCTTTCCTAAGACCAGCACAGTTTAGTCGAGTTAATTAGCAACGTTTTTGGAATCCATTGGGTTAGAGGAGAAAGGAAACAGCAAAGGGTAAAAAATCACTTGTCATGACCACACGGCTCTGCGTTCACGGGTTCAGAAAGGTTTTGAGATCATCAATGACAGGCTCCCTGCTATTTGTATAGCATTTTCCTCGTGATTGCAAAGACTGACAAAGGTTACAGAGAACCCGCCCATTCTTTGGCGTCTACCCGCCAGGATCCTAGAGACTGCTAACCGGGCGCCAGGGATGGAGTCGTGCGGAAGGGAATGACTGGCTGGCACTCCCAGCTAGAAAGTAAGCTGAGACTCGAGGTTCCTACTTTAGCTTCGAGGCTGTCCCTCCCTCCTGCCCAGAACCACACAACAATCTGACCTATTCTGACACTGGAGAGGCGCTGCTCTCACAAACGAGTCTCTTAGGAGGAATTCCTGATGAAGTCCCTATTAAAAACTCTCCCCAATCAATAGCTAAAAAAATACAAGGAGCCCGGCCGCATGGCTCAGGGGTTGAGCATCGACCTATGAACCAGGAGGTCATGGTTCGATTCCCGGTCAGGGCACATGCCCGGGTTGGGGGCTCGATCCCTAGTGTGGGGCGTGCGGGAGGCAACCAATCAATGATTCTCTCTCATCATTGTTGTTCCTATCTCCCTCTCCCTCTCCCTTCCTCTCTGAAATCAATAAAAATATATTTTAAAAAAGAATGCAAGGAAATGAAATGAAATAAAGAAATGGGGAAAAAATACCACACACAAAAAAACATGGGGGAAATCTTTAAGGGGCTGGTTTTTATTCGTTTCTTTAATTCCAGCAAGTAACACGGTGCCATGTATGTTTTAGTGGTTTATACACTGAGTGAATGAAAATAACTGAGTGAATGAAGAGTGAATGTGTTTGCAAACACCTTCACTTACCCCCTCTGTCTACCTTTCCTTTTCTGAATAACTGGCCACAGGAAATCCACGGATTTTCCAGGGCAAATTCTGAGCAAACGTATTCGATCCGGAAGGACCCAGCCAGGGGAAGGAAGGAAGCTAGAGGGAAAATACCTTTTATATGTGGGAGATATGGTCACGGGAATCGAAATATGGCTCCCTTCCAAACAAAAGTCATCACAAAGGAATGGGCAGGCAGTTTGACAGGACTTTCTAACGAGACTTGAACAAAATGCCCAACACTGCAGATGCTTTGAGAGCCAAACGTTTCAACATTTATTCTCCCTCTTGGAGAAAAAAAGTCACAAAGCTGTTATCCATTCCAAATTCGATAGTCATCCGAGAAATCTCAAATCATCCGAGAAACCAGAGAGTGTTTCTCTTTAATGTTCTTTGCAGCCAACCAGGTCTTCAAGGACAGGGTTGCCCCAATTCCCCTAAGTTCCTGTGAGTTCACCTCCCTAGGCATGTCGGCATCTGAGTTGATTTCTATTCTATTTTTTAAAAATACATGTTTCTTTTTTTAAAAAAATATTTTATTGATTTTTTACAGAGAGGAAGGGAGAGAGATAGAGAGTTAGAAACATCGATGAGAGAGAAACATTGATCAGCTGCCTCCTGCACATCTCCCACTGGGGATGTGCCCGCAACCCAGGTACATGCCCTTGATCGGAATCGAACCTGGGACCTTTCAGTCCGAAGGCCGACAATCTATCCACTGAGCCAAACCGGTTTCGGCTAAAAATATATGTTTTTTGATTTCAAGAGAGAGAGAAACATCCATGATGAGGGAGGATCATTGACCGGCTGCCTCTGGCACGCCCCCTACTGGGGATCGAGCAATTCTTCCTGGTCCCCATCTTTTTTTCTTTAAATATATTTTTATTGATTTCAGAGAGGAAGGGAGAAGGATAGAGAGATAGAAACACCAATGACGAGCCCGAAACCCGGGCATGTGTCCTGACCGGGAAAGGAACTGCGACCTCCTGGTTCATAGGTCAACGCTCAACCACTGAGCCACACATTGGTATCTATTTTACATCAAAGTCAGGACCTGGTAAAACGGGTAAAAACATTTTCTGCCCTTGGCAGGGGCAAGAAGGCTTCGTGGGCAGGTTATCAATTTGTTGCCTCATTTTCATGGTTACACTTTCATAGCAGAGGGGCTGGGCGACAGGGCAGGAGGCAGGGGCTCGCCTGCTGTTCCCAGCTGCTGCATGGGAGTGAGGACAGGCGCTCAGCCCCAGCCACACGCCTACAACACACCATCCCTCCCAGCCTGGCTGCCCTGCCTGGCCTGGGGGTAACTTTCCCACGGTGCCCTCTCTTCATGGACATGCCCCAGAATTCCTGCCTATGCCAGAGCCCTCCTGCAGAATCTATTAAGACAAAACTTTTATTTCTAATGATCAGAATGATCAGAGGCAGCTGATCCATTCTTTGAAGATTTCCCCCTTGCGTATGTGGCCGGGGAAATGTGTTCTATCACGTATGACTACTCTGGTTATCATGAGAATTCTTACATGAGATCGAATACAAAGTGTGTATCAGAACCTCCATCTCACAGCAGGCCACTGCAGTTGCCTGATTCTCTTTTTAGAGTCTCCAGAAGTTATAAGGTCTTCGAAAAACTCCCGGAGTTCTAGTCAATCCCCAAACTTAAAAATGAAGGACCACAAGCAAAATACCGGAATACGATTTTCTTTTTTAAAATTTCCTTTTCTTATACCAGTTGTCATTTCCAACTGACAAATGGTCTTTTTCAATCTAATTACAGAGATGCTCACAGGTAACTTCCTGGACTTGGCGGCATGGTTATTTAAAACTCAAGAAAAAGGTGCCTGGGAAACATCAAAAGAATTAATCAACGTCTTACAGCCATGAGTGAAGGCAGCTATTATTAATTTCCAAGGCTATTATAGGAACAAATGAACAGGTTTTCAGGTTAGAACTGCAACATAAATGTTGTACACGTCCTCCATGTTCATTGCATTCATTCCAAAACTGTTGCTGGTATATTATTCACCTACTAGAGGCCTGGTGCATGAAATTTGTGCAGGGTAGGGTCCCTAGGCCTGAACTCCCCGCCTCCTCCTTCCCTCGCTACCTCAGTGCCCTGCCTCAGCTGCTGGTTGCCCGCCATGTTCCGTGCCGCCCCCTGGTGGTCAGCACACGTCACAGCAAGCGATCGAACTCCTGCTCTCCCAGGCGAACTTCTGAGTGGACAATTTGCATATTAGCCTTTGATATATAGAGATATTTTCATGTCCGTGTAACATTCTTAGTGGGTAGAGAATGTGGTGCCTGCCCCTGCCTGTGACATTTCTGTTCCTTTCTTTTTATTAACTATATTGATTTCAGAGAGGAAGGGAGAGGGAGAAAGAGATAGAAACATCCATGATGAGGGAGAATCATTGATTGGCTGCCTCCTGCACACCCCACACTGGGGATTGAGTCCACAACCCAGACATGTGCCCTGACCGGGAATCGAACCGTGACCTCCTGGTTCGTAGGTTGAAGGTCAACCACTGGGCCACACTGGCTGGGCAATGACATTCCTGTTTCTCACCACTGGGCACCAACCCGGCCATCTCCTCCTCCCCCCACATCTAATCCGTGCAGGGGCTCTGCTTCGACCTATAAATACCACACAGCTGTTTTTTATACCATTTCCCCCTGATATTCACAAAACGATGCCAGTGGCCTGTGAGTCTATATGGTTCATTCTTCCCTCACAGGGATTCCGTGACCTTGTTTCTGCCATCTATGATTATTCTAGTAACACAGTCATTCATCAAGAGCAGCCTATGTGCCAACACCAAAGCTAATGGCTTTGCATACAGTATCCTGTAATTCCTACAGCCATTCCACGAGAACACTCCATTTCCCATTATTTCCCATGTCTGTTTATTGGGTAGTTTTCAAGGCATTTGTCTATTTCACCTAAGTTTTCACACTTATTGGTACATAAGTTGTTTGTAACAGCCTCTTAGGATCTCTTTAATGTCTGGAATATCTGCATGATGATCTTTTTAAATCCCTGATACTGCTCGGTATTGTCTCCTCCTTTTTTTCTTGACCAGTTCCTCAGTAATATGAAAGTTTCAATTTTTTGCAAAAATCAACTTTTGGCTTTTTTGAATTTCTCTCTGATGACTTTGTTTTTCATTTTATTAATTTTTTTCTCATATGTTTGATATTTTGTCCTTTTTACTTTCCTGGATATACTAGAGATCACCTTAAATTGATATTTTTGCAACATCCTGGGCAATGTAAAGTCCCTACACATTTTAACTTCACTGTCTCCCTTCCACTTTTTGTGCTCTTTTATCTACATGTATTTTAATTCCCAGAAGACATTATTGCTGTTGTTTTGTATTTACCCACATATTTGTCCTTCTCAATGGTTTTCATTCCTCCCTTTTTTACTTTGCTTACATCTAGAATAATTTTCCTTCTGACTAAAAAACTTACCTTACTTTTTAAAATGAGCCTTCTGTAAGAATAAATTCTTTCAATTTCTGATTGTATAAAAATATCTCTATTTTGCCTTCATTTCTGAAGGTCATGATTGCTGGGTATAGAATTTTAGGTTAGCAATTATTTTCTTTCAGCACTCTACAGATGTCACTACATTGTTTTCTGGCTTCCATAAATTCTGTCGAAAAGATACTTATCAGCCCTAGCTGGTTTGGTTCAGTGGATAGAGCGTCTGCCTGCTGAGTGAAAGGTCCCGGGTTTGATTCCGGTCAAGGGCACGTACCGAGGTTTCAGGCTTCGGGCCAGGCCCTGGTCAGGGGCCTGCAGGAGGCAACCAATCGATGTGTCTCTCTCACATTGGTGTTTCTCTCTGTCTCTCCTTCTCCTTCCTACTCTCTCTAGAATCAATGGAAAAAATATCCTCGGTTGAGGATTAAAAAAAGAAAGAAAAGAAAAAATTTATCAGTTTCATTATTTTTCATTTGGTTGTCATATGCCCGCTTTCTTTCAATGCTTTAAAAAGTTTTCCTATTTTTAGTTCCCATCAGTTTTTCTATAATATGGCTAGGTATGTTTTTCCTTGTATTTATCTTTCTTGGTGTCTGTAAATACTTTGATGTCTTTTGTTAGTTTTGAAAGTTATGAACAGTATCTCTTCAAATACTGCTGCATGCTATTCTCTCTTTCCTATAATCCTTGAATGCCAACTATACTTGTGTAGATTCCTAAACCATGTTCCATGTTCCTTTTGCTCTTTTCTGTGTTTTTCATCTTTTTCTCTCTGTGATATACTTCTATGGATATGTTCTACTCACTAACAATTCACTAATCCCCTCTTTTGTTGTGTCTAATCTGCAATAAACCTTATTATGGAATTTTAAATTGCAGCTTTTGTATTTTTCAGTTCTGGGTTTTCCAGTTGCTTTAAAAAACCCCCAAAAAACCCAGTTCTCTCTTTCCCTAAATACACTAATTATAGTGATGTCAAAGTCCCTCTCCAATATCTGGGTCTCTGTAGATCTGTTTCTGATGTCTTCTCTTTGCTCATGGCTCTCAGTTATTTGTTGCTATGCCTTGGGATGCCTGTAATTTCCGATGGACTTTGTATTAAAAAATTCCAATTTTTGCCTCCTCAGTCCAGTGCTACTCAAGAAGTTCAGGCTTCTGCTTTCTGTTTGACCTCTATTCCCTGGCATGTTATTGACAAATCCCTCAAAAGAAAAGCTGGTAGTGAATACAGGGCTCATCCTAATGAGTTTTCTTCTCTCAGGTCTAGGCTCCACTAGGACCTGATGCCTTAATTGCTCTTGATCCATTCAAATAGCTTTCTTTTGTGTGACTGTATTCTCTCTGCAGGAGGATTAGTCTGAAACAAGCTACTCCATCCAAGTCCTTCTCAGGAAGCTAAGGCCATTAATTCATCTGCTATCCCCTTAGTGGGAGGCTGTTTTATCTCTTACACTTCCAGGACCTCAGGGCTAGAAAGTAAAGTAAGTGCTCTCTTTAATCTCTTTTGTCACTTCCAGACGATGCCTCCTTCATTTTTTCAAAATCCCAGGCTGCATTAAAATTCATGTCATCTGGCTGTGTTTCCCATGACCATGGCTTGCGGCTCCCCTTTCTCAGCTTTCCGGTTCTCTATCATTCATTAAAGACTTTAGTTAATTGCTTTCTCTCTTTTCCTCACCTCTGCCAACCACGCATTATTGTCACTGATACAAACAATGTGGATGACTCAACACTCTAGCTCCTTAGCGACCTTGGTGTCTTTTTCCGTTTCTCTTTAGTAACCCATTCCCATAGTATCATAGACTTGGCTATTGCCCGTAAATGCACATTTAAAATGATGATGTTAAGGCTCACCATTTCTGACCTCTGCCTTCTCTCCTTCCAGCTCACATGTATTAGAGTCCCACTTTGACATCATTGAAATGACCAAACCACTGACCTTACCACTTCTTCAATGTCCATCACGCAACTATTGCGCTTACTCCCCTCTTTATTAAGTTTATACTTCATGGTCAGCTCTCTGTAACTTTTTCCTAGGGAAATCTTAAACTCCGATGAATTCTATCTTTTTCCTTCCCTATACTTTTTTTTAAAAAATATATTTTATTGATTTTTCACAGAGAGGAAGGGGGAGGGATAGAGAGTTAGAAACATCGATGAGAGAGAAACATCCATCAGCTGCCTCCTGCACACCTCCCACTGGGGAGGTGCCTGCAACCAAGGTACATGCCCTTGGCCGGAATCAAACCTGGGACCTTTCAGTCCGCAGGCCGACGCTCTATCCACTGAGCCAAACCGGTTAGGGCCCTTCCCTATACTTTCACCAGAACAGCCAAAGGTTGCTAGAGAAAATCTCACAATCACAGTGATCCATTTCAATTTAAAATGATCATCACAATCAATACTATGATACAATCCTTTCAGTTTCCAAACTAAGTTTGATTTCTACTTCCACTATAGCCACTTCTCCAAATGCTTTGTTTCTCTTCATAGAAAAATTTTTGCAGGGAGTTTTCCATACTTGTCTCTAATTCTTCACCTAGGCACTCATTTTTCACTCCTATCAATCTGGCTGTCGATACCCTTGTTAAATTAATCAATGAACACTTATACTGCCAAATCTAATGGCTCCTCTACTCCTTTTAAAAAAATATATTTTTATTGATTTCAGAGAGGAAGGGAGAGGGACAGAGATAGAAATATCAATGATGAGAGAGGATCATTGATCAGCTGCATTCTGCATGCCCCACACTGGGAATTGAGCCTGCAACCTGGGCATGTGTCCTGGCTGGGAATCAAATCGTGACCTCCTGGTTCATAGGGCGACGCTCAACCACTGAGCCACACTGGCCGGGCTCCTCCTCTACCCTTAGCTAACTTCATTTCTTAGCAAAGAAAACATTTCTCTCCTCTCTCCTACCTCACTGTCCCTCCTCTCAGTTTCTCTTGTCAATTTCTCTATTTCTACAAAGTCTCTAAATCAGCGGTTCTCAATCTGTGGGTCGCGACCCCTTTGGGGGTCGAACGACCCTTTCACAGGGGTCGCCTAAGACCATCGGAAAACACATCTATCATTACATATTGTTTTTGTGATTAATCACTATGCTTTAATTATGTTCAATTTGTAACAATGAAAATACATCCTGCATATCAGATATTTACATTACGATTCATAACAGTAGCAAAATTATAGTTATGAAGTAGCAACGAAAATAATTTTATGGTTGGGGGGTCCCCACAACATGAGGAACTGTATTAAAGGGTCGCGGCATTAGGAAGGTTGAGAACCACTGCTCTAAATGTTAGAAAGCCTTTGGGTTTGGTCCTGGGCCCCATTCTATAGCTATACTCACTCCTGTGAGAATCTTGTTCAGCTCTGTGGCTAGAAATGCTATCTCCATACTGATGATTCCCCAAATCACATCTGTAGGCTTGACCCTTCTTTGAGCTTTAGACTCAGAGGAGAGGTCAGACCTGAATTAATCTCTCTACTTGCATCTTAAGAAGCACAAAACAGAATTCACTTTGCTCAAAATAGAGCTCTTTATTTTCCCCAAATGCCAAGCCCATTAATCCTATTATCTTTCTGTCTCAGTAAATGACAGCACCTTCCAATCCCTTGCTCAGACTTAAACCCTGGGGGTAATTTTGACTTCTTTTTCTTAACCCCATCCACACAGCCAATACATTTTCAATGTCTGCCAGTTCTATTTCTAAAACGCATTTTATTTGTGGTGGTATTTTTTTTTAATCCTTGCCCAAGGATATTTTCCCACTGATTTTAGAGAGAGTGGAAGAGAGAGGGAAAGACAGAGAAACATCGATGTGGGAGAAACACATTAATTGGGCTCTAACCAGATTGGCTCAGTGGATAGAGCGTCGGCCTGCAGACTGAAGGGTCCCAGACTCGATTCTGGTTGGGGGCATGTACCTTGATTGCGGGCACATCCCCAGTAGGGGGTGTGCAGGAGGCAGCTGATCGATGTTTCTCTCTCATCGATGTTTCTGGCTCTCTATCCCTCTCCCTTCCTCTCTGTAAAAAATCAATAAAATATATTTTTAAAAAAATAAATAAATAAATAAATAAATAAATAAAAAATAATAAATAATAAATAAATAATAAATAAATAAATAAATAATAAATAAATAAATAAATAAATAAATAAGAAAAAACACACACAAAAACCCCCCACATCAATTGGTTGCCTCTTGCATGTGCCCTGATCAGGGCCCGGGCTGGGGAGGAGCCTGCAACCGAGGTATGTGCCCTTGACCGGAATTAAACCCGGGAGCCGGCGGTCCACAGGCCGATGCTCTATCCACTGAGCCAAACCAGCGAGGGCTAAAATATATTTTAAATGTTTATTTTTTTCTACCTTAACATCTCTTGCCTGGTGGGTAATTCAACAGCCCACTACCTGGTTTCCCTGCCTCAATTCCCCTCCAATCCATTTCCCACACAACAACCAAACAGATACAGTGGGGCCTTGACTTAACGAGTTTAATTCGTTCCGAGACCGAGCTCGTTAAGGAGCTGGTTAACTCAAATTACTCTATCAACTCAATGCAAAAAATCGGCCGAGAGAGAGAGACAGCTGGTATCTCAAAAAACTCGTTAGTCGGGACACTCCTAAGTCAAGGCCCCACTGTATTTTAAAAATCCAAATGAGATCAAGTTATTTCCATCAGTGCCTCATCAATTGTAAGAACACAATAAGTATTTGTTCAAAGAAAGAATGAATGAATAGATGGATGAGTGAGAAAGCAACTGGCTCAAGGTTCAGAGCTAGAATTGAAAGCTGAGTCTCTTTTTTTTTTTTTTAATATATTTTATTGATTTTTTTTACAGAGAGGAAGGGAGAGAGATAGAGAGTTAGAAACATCGATGAGAGAGAAACATCGATCAGCTGCCTCTCAGTGCCTCATCAACTGTAAGAACACAATAAATATTTGTTAAAAGAAAGAATGAATGAATAGATGGATGAGTGAGAAAGCAACTGGCTCAAGGTTCAGAGCTAGAATTGAAAGCTGAGTCTCTTATTTCATCACAAAATACATCTTTACACAGGACCCAGGGGTGGTGTCAGCCCTTACTCTTCAGTACGTGTGGCTGAGAACAAACAACCACGCTCTGAGACAGATTTCAAAAACAGATCTTGCTAAATAGCTACATTTTATGCACTGTGGCACCACAATCAAATTCCTTACAATTTTCTTCATTTAATTTTTTTGTTTCATTTAATTTAGAAGGCAATGGAGCTACGCTGAGGGGGATGGATGTTTTTGCAATTTTCTAAGTCCTCTGCGAAATGTGTAATTTACAGAGATCCAATAATATTGATCAAAATTGTAGGCATGGGGCATTCTGCCAGGAATCAGCACAGCAGATGTCTTTTATTACCCACTAACCATGGGACCTTCGGCACATGATTTCATCTTCCTGTGTCTCAGTTAATCTGGAAAATGGAAAGAATAACAGCATCTACCGCTCAGGGATGCCTGGAGGTTAAAAGAGAATGCAGATAAAGTGCATAGAACAACACCTGATGATTAGTTACAACTATTATGAACTGCAATTGCCTTGCAAATGCACCTAACATGGCGTTATTTTTGGTGTGGCAAATGTTTTGATAAAGAGACTTTTAGTAAATCCTACATTATCCCTCATCTGTAGGTTTTCTGGCAAGTTGACAGTTGAATATATATCCTATCCGTGGTGGTTACAGGCAGGTTTTTATTACTGGGGCATCTGTGCCTCACCCCTCTCTCTCTTCAGCCTCTAAAAAATGTTCACCTTGCAAGGAATCAACATACATGTAATAAAGAAATGGCTCTCAGGCAATTTTATCTCGTCACTAAACAGACTCCCCAAACAGTAAGAATGAGGAAGGGAGGCGTGTGAGGCTGCCAAGCAGACAGCTTGCTGAGCCGCATGGTGGGTTGGCACGCACTGAACCATATGCCGGCGCCTGCTGGGACTTTCGCGGCTGCACAGACGGGGCTGGAGCCAGGAGTGGGCTCAGGCGGGAAAAGGGAGTTTAAGGGGAGTCTGTGACCACTCTGGTCCCAGCAAAAGGGACCTGGAGTGTGGACACCTTCCTTCAGGCATCTAGAAAGGAATGGCATCCATCAGTGTCTCCTAAAGTGCCAATGAGATGAGGTGGCTCTTCGTTGCAGCCATGGGGACAAAGGGGACACACTGGGAAGAGCTTAGAGCTAAGTCAGAGGGCCAAGACATGCATTCATGCAGGCAGAGAAGCTTCTATCACAGGGGTCTACGCTGGGTTTAGGAAAGCCCGAATCCAGTCCCGTTGGGAAATTCAAGTCAGTATCTATTGAGCACTGGCAGTTCTACTGGCAGGGGATTCAATTCAATTCAACCAACCAAGTGACATCCAGGTCAGGGTGCGGTGGAAGGGATGGTCCAGGGCTGCCTATCACTACTTGAGCCAATTCAGCAGAGACAGGGTTGAAACCTATATGAGCATTTACTTCAATCCTGCCGGCAGCATGGGAGAGCAGCAGGTCACCCACAAACATCTGCTCTACCCGCCACCATAAGCCAGCTGCCTATATTGGGGAGAAAGGCAAAGATTACGTGGGAAAGTAGGAATTACAGGCATGGGTCAGTAGGTAAGGTATAAGGGTGGGTGCCTCTGGGACTAGACCAGTGATGGCGAACCTATGACACGCGTGTCAGAGGTGACACGAGAACTCATTTTTTTGGTTGATTTTTCTTTGTTAAATGGCATTTAAATATATAAAATAAATATCAAAAATATAAGTCTTTGTTTTACTATGGTTGCAAATATCAAAAAATTTCTCTATGTGACACAGCACCAGAGTTAAGTTAGGGTTTTTCAAAATGCTGACACGCCGAGCTCAAAAGGTCCGCCATCACTGGACTAGACCGTTCCGACCAGGCAGCTGGAACCCTTTCCATGATGATAGGCAGTTCTCGGGACAGGAGAAGGGACTGCATTCAGATGTTGGCTCCCATGTCCCAGGGCGTACCACTCCCAGCCAGGTTAGAATGTGCTTTCTCTATCAGAACAGAACCATCACAGTGAACAGAGCATGACTAATATTTCTTACTAGAGGCCCGGTGCATGAAATTCGTGCACTTGGGAGGGGGGGTCCTTCAGTCCGGCCTGCGCCCTCTCGCAGTCCGGGAGCCCTCGGGGGATGTCCGACTGCGCAGAGGCCGGAGAGGCTCCTGCCACCACCACTGGGCTCGCCAGCCATGAGCCCGGCTTCCGGCTGAGCAGCGCTCCCCCTGTGGGAGTGCACTGACCACCAGGGGGCAGCTCCTGCATTGAACATCATGAGGAGAGCCCTTCACTGGGACAACAAAAGACCTTATGGCATACGCAGGTTTCTTAACAACGGCAACCTCTCACATGGTGGGATGAAAGCCAGAAGAAGACAGAGTTTCCTCTGGGGAAATTAGTAAACATACTTGATCGTGTGACCTTCAGTGAGCACAGAAAACCACATCTTGACTTTGAAATCGTTATAAGCCAGTAAAACCTAAGTAAAGAGGCCTCAACACGCACAAAAAAATCTCAAATTACGTTATCTCAAATTACGTTATGCTTATTTGGAGCAAGCAGTTCAACAGTCACCTTGTAAAATGTCTAAGTTGGGAATGGGGCAGCTTGTATTCATTTTCAAATTTACACCTGCCCCCCTATTCTCAGATTGAGGGTTTAGAATCAGCCTCCCTCAGAGTGGTATTCGGAATGGCCGGGCTTAATTTAATCGAGCTTTATCAGAGTTCAGGGTTTCTAGGTTGAATTTTCTCATCTATGGCTGAATTTTAAAGCAACCCTCATTTCCATATTCCCTTGGCCCTGAAGCACCGAGTTCCCATCGTCACATCTCTGACACGGATGCGTCGTCTGATGGCTGCACACAGGTGGCAGCATCACAGGTGTCACTTGGTGGTCCGCGTGGTGACGCTGTTATGACAGGTCTCCTGCCGTCTCTCAACACTCAGTCAACAAATCACGTAGGCCCCTCCGGGGAAGGAGCAGGAGGCTCGCTTCCCGTCGGAATCTTTTGGGATTTTTCTGGGAAGTTTCAAAAACAAGCAGAATGGAAAAAGACAATAGGAGAGCCTCTGTTTCTTAAAGTCACAGAGCACCATCACAGGCGGAAAACACGGGCATCGATGATTCAGACACAAAAAGGGAGTCAGAAAAACTGGGCTCGATGTAGAAGTTTGAAGAATTCCTTGGTCAGCCTGGCCAGGATGGCTCAGTGGTTGAGCATCGACCTATGAACCGGGAGGCCACGGTTCAATTCCCGGTCAGGACACATGCCCGGATTGTGGGGCTTCATCCCCAGTGTGGGGCGTGCAGGAGGCAGCCGATCAGTGATTCTCTCTCATCAGCTGTTAAAGTGTGTATACATTTTTGGGGACACCCTGTATATGTACTGTATACACATATATATCTTAATAAAAGCCAGATAGGTCTGTGACCAGTACCTAGGATATAGCTCTGAGAAATTAACGTCCTGTTTACTGCTCCACCTTTATAAAGGAAAATCATTTGTTTTCGTATTTTTAGAAGAACACCTATTGTACAGCAAGAGAGCCTAAGGTGTAGCAATATATACATAAGCTGACATCCAAACGCTGCTTTTTTTGTGTGTGAGAAGCAATAACTGAATGAAGTTTTAATTCATAGTTCACAACAGAAACGTAAACCGGGCCTTTGCCATAAATCCATTAAGAGCTATTTCCTATCTAGAGCAGCCATATACTCAGCAGCACTGAAGAAAGGTTGTTACGTGCTCTAATATTCTCCGGTTTTTATATTTTATTTTTTAAAATATATTTTTATTGATTTCAGAGAGGAAGGGAGAGGGAGAGAGAGATAGAAACATCAAAGATGAGAGAGAATCATTGGTCGGCTGCCTCCTGCACGTCCCCTACTGGGGATGGAGCCCACAATCTGGGTATGTGCCCTGACCGGGAATTGAACCATGACCTCCTGGTTCATAGGTCAATGCTCAACCACTGACCCACACTGGCTGGGCATATTCCCTAAGTTTTAACTTTGGTTGAGTTGACAAGATTGAGGATGAGCTGCGGCAAACAGCAGATTTGCAGGTGTACAGTCAAACACTCTTCTGCTCTTCGCTCTCTTCCTAACTCATCTGCATTCTATCCTTCACGATGAATGAAACCCAAGGGACACGCAAAAAAGCTCCAGGAGAAAACTTATCTGCAGATGCAGGTACCCAGAGTGAGCCAAAGGGAATCCATTTTCAGCAACGTGTCAGATAACAGAGTTTCCACAGTGGGAGCCAATTCCATGTTTCTTAAACAGGAAAAGTAATAACGCATTTCTGATCCATGTGGATTGTATCTGTCAATCCACTGAAGTAGGTGTTTTCTACTTTTCCAAAGATACTATCAGAGTGAAGCTTTTTAGGCCCAGCCATATCTCATCATTTTTCTTTATTTTCCCATGTATAGAAAATAGTATGCATGGTGATAAGTGCCTAACAATATAAATATAATATTAATAATGTATAATATAACATGTAGGGAAGATGATAAGCAAAATGCTCAGCATGTCTAAACAGCACCAAGATGAGCTGTGAGGCCCGGCCGGCGTGGCTCAGTGGTTGAGCGTCGACCTATGAACCAGGAGGTCCCGGTTCAATTCCTGATCAGGGCACATGCCTGGGTTGGGGGCTCGATCCCCAGTGTGGGGCATGCAGGAGGCAGCTAATCAATGATTCTCTCTCATCATTAATGTTTCTGTCTCTCTCTCCCTTTCCCGTTCTCTCTGAAATCAATAAAAAAATATTTTAAAAAAGGTTCATTATAAAAATAAAAATGAAACTGTGAATCAGGCCCTAGCCGGTTTTTCTCAATGGTTAGAGTGCCAGCCCACAGACTGAAGGGTTGTGGGTTCGATTCTGGTCAAGGGCACGTACCTGGGTTGCAGGCTCCATCCCCTGCCCTGTTGTGGTCAGGGTGCATATGAGAGGCAACCAATCCATGTGTCTCTTTCACATCGATGTTTCTCTCGCTCTCTGTCTCTCCCACTCCCTTCCACTCTCTCTAAAAATCAATGGAAAAAAAAAAATATCCTCGAGTGAGGATTAACAACAATAAAAAGCTGTGAATCAGGAAGTTTTCCAGATTCAAACCTCTGATTACACCCTTTTAAATTTTGAGAAGCAGGAGGACAACTGTCATTTGTGGAGCAAGAGAGAAACAGAATTCCAGTGTCTGTTCTGATCAGAGTGGCTCTTTTTTCTAATCACATCATGGAAGTGATCAGAGAGGGAACGATTCTTCTTTCTAGTTAATTATCACTAAACGGCCACTAGATTACTTTGCATAAACTAATATGCAACAACTCTATTAAAAGTCCCAGCAGTACTGAGTAATTAGTTCTTTCATCTAGAGGCTGTACTGAGATCATTTTTCAAAAGAGAAATAAGCCGAAACCGGTTTGGCTCAGTGGATAGAGCGTCGGCCTGCGGACTGAAGGGTCCCAGGTTCGATTCCGGTCAAGGGCATGTACCTGGGTTGCGGGCACATCCCCAGTAGGAGATGTGCAGGAGGCAGCTGATCAATGTTTCTCTCTCATCGATGTTTCTGACTCTCTATCTCTCTCCCTTCCTCTCTGTAAAAAATCAATAAAATATATTTAAAAAATCAAAAGAGAAATAAGAAGTCCACTATGTGAAATGCATTAATTATAAGGAAATTACATATTAAATGAGAATAAAGGTATTGTAACAGAACACCCGGAGGTAGAGTAGCGTATCAACCTTGGCCTTACCCTTTAATTTCAAGGCTTCTAATACCTTTGAATCAGCCGTCACATCGCTCACTAGCTTGATTTCGATATTTTGCGAAGTCAGCTGGAGCAGCTTTTTGAAAAGACGTTGACCCTGGGAAAAATAATCAGAAAGAAAGTCAGGAAACCCAAATAGATGCTACTTTAATTAGGCATAAATAACGTACTCAAAAAATTAAAACGATTCATTCAAATTTTGAAAGAAAAGCACTTCAGCAGTTGGTATTCTTGAAAATTCTACCAGAGGAGAACTGGTATATGTAGAGCAGTAAGAGGAACACAGATTACAGTCTTTTGTTTTTTTATTTTTTGAGTACTGTATTGTGCAATCCAACAATTACCGCAATAAATAATTTCAATGCTACAGTGCAAATTTACCCTTGTTTTACCTTTTTTTAAAAAAATCTTCATCTGAGGACATTTGATTTTTAGAGAGAATGGAAGAGAGAGGGAAAGATAGCGAGAAATATTGATGGGAGAGAAACACATCGATTGGTTGCCTCCTGCCTGAGCCTGCAACCAAGGTATGTGCCCTTGACTGGAATTGAACCCGGGACCCTTCAGTCTGCAGGCCGATGCTCTATCCATTGAGCCAAATAGGCTAGGGCTGCCCTTGTTTTACGTTTGATGAGCTCTGACGTTATCTACACACAGGCAGCAGAGAACATTAAACAGTTGTGTTTGGGTCCACAGAGGCCTGGATTCCAGCTGGTTTTCCAATTTACACACTGTCTTTGTAATCTCACTGAGCTCGTTTCTTCCCTCAGTAAAATGTGGATATTCATATTTACTTTAAAAAGGCTCTGGTGAGAATTAAAGGAGTCAGTGGTAGGTAAGCACCTTTTTAAGTGTTAACTCCGATGGGGGAATCAGGCAGGGCTGCTCCGCAGGGATCTGCCTGAATTCCCCATCTTGTTTAAAGTGTGTTCTATTGACTTCAATCGATGCTCTGCCTCGCAATCTGTAATTATTGACACAGCCTAAGAATAACGGAAATAAAAGCAAAGTAAAACCAGATTTTTAAAGGACAGTTTCACAAGCATGAACATGTGATAGTAGGTTTTCGTCTCAGGAAGAATCTGGGTCCATAGTCCGTACCTGATCTCAGGTGAGGGGGCTACAACATCATCCTGTTTACTTTCCCTTGTGTGTTTTTAGGGATTCTCTCTCCTGATCATGAAAGGGAACTGGTTTTCTTTGATTGATTTTTCCCCCCACTATTTTTGTTATCCGGCCATAAACTCAAATGCCTTCAGGGGCCGGACAGGCAAGAAGGCTTTGGTCTTACTGGCCCCCAAGTGGCAAAGTCATATCTTACTTCAATAAGAGTGGGCTGTTGATGGTGATTCTACAGAAAGGACGTGGAGACTGAGAAGACGGAATGGAGGTTTGTGGAGGAAGAGAGGTGACTTCTGCAATCGATCTTAGAAAAGAGAGAAGGCCAGGATGGAACCCCTAAAGCTTTGGAGCGCGCAGGAAAACATAAGGGGGACAGGGGTTTAGTGTGATGGATAAGTCGCAGAGATAGGACATGTGACTGACAGGTGCACTGGAAGAGAAAAAGAGGCAAAAAGAATAAGTTTGCAAATAACAGAAGAAGAATGGTTCAACTTGAGGAAAGACCTCCATGTTGAAAAAATAATCCAAGAAGGAGGCTCACGGGATGTGGAAAGACACACCTAAGCATATTCTCTAAAACGACTCCACAGCAACGAGAAAAAGGAATTCTGACAAACTTCTGGCTGAAAACAAAACACTTAGCTATCAAGGAAACTCGATCAGAGTGGCACGGAGCCAACCAGCTGTGACACTAAGTTAACTCAGATTACGGGAGAAGAAGACTGAAGCCCAGGCACGGATTTCGCTTTCGAGGGTGAATGAAAGAAATACATGCAGTTATTTATAGATTTAGAGACTATTTACCCACATAACCCCTCTGAGGAATACAGTCAAGGATGGACTCTAATCAAACGCTAAGTAACACCCATCACCATCAAGGACGATGAAGGGGAGAAGATACAGTGACGAGAAATACGCTGTGGAGTTGTGTTTGATGCACCTGCTAAATAAAGATTCTGGAAACAGAAGAGACACATTACAGGGGGACGAACTACTGCATAAAATGTCAAACTATGAAAACATTTTTTGTTGATGGTCAGATGGCTAATTTTGTTTCTCTTCCATTTCTCTGTAGTTTCCAAACTTTCTATAGAAAGAAGCTAATACTGGGATAATGAGAGAAAAAAATCCAACCTATTCTTTTTGTTTGTTAATCCCCATCCAAGAATATCTTTCCAATGATTTTTAGAGAGAGTGGAAGGAAGGGGGAGAGATAGAGAGAGAGAAACATCGCTGTGAGAGAGACGCGTGGATTGACTGCCTCCAGGGTCAGGGAGCGAGCCTGCAACTTAGGTACATGCCCTTGACTGGAATCGAACCCCGGACCCTTCAGTCCACAGGCTGACGCTCTATCCACTGAGCCAAACCGGCTAGGGCTCAACCTATTCTTTTTAAAAAGAAAGTTTCAAAACCATAACTAGACCTTAGGGAAATGGCAAACGCAGAGATGAAGATCCAGAGAGAAACCAATCAAGCAGATAGTAAACAACTTCAAACAAAACTCATTATTTAATCCAAATAACTGGGAAGACGGTCTGGCTTCATGATTTATTCATGTCCATGTGATTGGATTTAAAAAAAAATTTTTAAAGAGGTTAAACTCCTGCTAATCATAGTGCTTATGAGTTTAGAGCAGAATGTTGATTTCCCTTGGAAATATACTGGGAAGCGAGCAAGAGCATAATTAGGATTGCTCAACAGATGGAGAGATGGATGCCTGGAGCCGCAGCAGCAACGGAGCCAGAAAGAACAGCACTGAGGGAGGACAGGAGTTCACAGGAGCGGAGAGCTCAGTGGAGAGGCCAAGCCAGAGGCCCCGCCCCCCCGCTGTGTTCCCACCAATCGCTTTCTGTGCTTTCCCCACTACACTGTGCAGAAAGGGGCGGGGACTGTGCTTACTCGGTGCTGTATCCCCAGCAATAGCTCAGCCCCTTCATAAATATTTGTTCAATAATGGCGCATTCAAAAGGATGTCGCAACCAGGTTTCAAACAGGAGAATGCCAATTGATAAGCATTTGCTGAGTGTTGAATTTGGGGAGAGATGCTATTTTTTAACTTAATTTATTTTTTTAAAATTTATTTTTATTGATTTTAGAGAGGAAGGGAGAGGGAGAGAGAGAGAGAAACATCAATGATGAGAGAGAATCATTGATTGGCTGCCTCCTGCACGCCCCCTACTGGGGATCGAGCCCACCACCTGGGCATGTGCCCTTGACTGGAATCGGGACCCTTCAGTCCGCAGGCCCACGCTCTATCCACTGAGCCAAACCGGCTGGGGCTAAATATGCTATTTTGAAAGAAGGGGACGCTCTTTCCATTTAGGTTATGCAATTTTCACGCTGACACTGCACCAGTTTGCCTGAAATAATATTTAGCCTGGAGATGAGAAGGCTGAAGAAGGGAAATCTGTTTGAAATCCACAAGCAACCCCTTCTCTTCCTGGCCATGTGCCAGGATAAAGTTGCAAGAATTAATAGGACGCCGGCCCCAGCGTCCAGGCATATGTGTAATATTCAAAGTCAAGTCGCCGGCCTTTCACATCATCCCCCAGACGACAGGAGGGAAAAAATGGGATTAAGTTGAAACAGGCAAAATCAGGTTGACAAACTGGATGGGGGAGGGGAACAACCTGGTCCTCGTCTTGAAATTTATAAAAAAGCAAACGATGTTTGTTAGACTGGAGTGGTTTAAGGCAGTGATTCTCAATCCTGCCTGCCCAATGGATCCCCCAAGTTCTCTTTTAAAAAGTATCTACGCCCGAGTCCTTCTAATTAGGTAAAATTTAAATCAAATAGGCTTTCAGCCAGTACCTTCTTATTTATTTAGTTAGTTATTTATTTTAAAAAATATATTTTTATTGATTTCAGAGAGGAAGGGAGAGGGAGAGAGAGAGAGATAGAGACATCAATGATGAGACAGACTCATTGATGAGCCGCCTCTTGCACGCCCCCTACTGGGGATCAAGCAGGCAACCTGGGCATGTGCCCTTGACAGGAATCCAACCTGGGACCCTTAAGGCCGCAGGCCGACGCTCTATCCACTGAGCCAAACCAGCGAGTGTAGTACTTTCTTTTTTAGAAATGGTAAACTTGGTGGCCTGAAGAGAACTATTTATTTTTTATTTATTTTTTATATATATATATTTTTTTAAATAATGTAACTTTTTAAAAAATATATATTTTATTGAGTTTTTTACAGAGAGGAAGGGAGAGAGATAGAGAGTTAGAAACATCGATGAGAGAAACATCGATCAGCTGCCTCCTGCACACCTCCTACTGGGGATGTGCCCGCAACCCAGGTACATGCCCTTGACCGGAATCGAACCTGGGACCTTTCAGTCCGCAGGCCGATGCTCTATCCACTGAGCCAAACCGGTTCTGGCTGAAGAGAACTATTTAAAAAGTTGGCCCTGGGTCCTGGGACAAATTATGACACCAATTAACCAACCGAACGCCCCGGCAAGCGGTTACAGAATTAGAACCGTAAGCACGCATGTTGTGCCAAGATGAATTCCGGGACATGCCAGCCACAGGCACCATGATACCAATGGTGCCCCTGAAGTTGCCCAGTACAACAAGTCCGTATAGAGAGCCTCTGGTGTGCAAACACGAAACATGATTTTGCCCTTGAAAGCCAGGCGTCCTAGCAGGAGCTGAGCAACATGCGATGAGCAACAGCACACACACACACACAAATGCAGTGATGTCCATGGACTACGGGGGACAGTAGACTATAAACATGAGCTTGCACGTGAGAAGCGGAGGCCGGAGTACTAAGGCGTGTTGAGTGCACCCCAGTAAAACCATCGCCCACGCCCTGCGGATGCGCTTACCTGACACGCCGATGGGTGACTGTGGTTGAGATCCCAGTGGGAAGACACGATGTCCACCGACTTCTGGGCCATGGTGAGTAGGTTCATCCAGCCTTGGTAGAGTGACAGGTGAAACGGTGCGTTTTCCGAATAGTTAAGGCCCGCAGGGATGTTTTCCACCAGGGCGACTCTTAGGAAAGATTTTGAAAAACAAACAAACAAGACCTAGTCAAATGGGAAGCCACAGATCTTCATACACACATGCGGAGACATCTGAAAAATACTCTTTCCTCTTCCTGGGTGTACATGTTTCTCATAATTTACAGTTTTCATCAAAGATGTCTTGGCATTTCCCCTCTGTTAATCTACTGTGTTCTAAGAGTTTAGGCTCTGTTTTTTCTCAGTTAGTAATCGTGTTTCATAAAATCATGGTATATGTCCCTCATGTCCAGTTTCAAACTAGCCTTGAAAAAAAAAAATTCAGAGCTTCCTGCTCCAGCATCTTCCCCTGATAATATATTTCTTTTTGAAAATATGTTTGTAGCCCCAGCCGGTTTGGCTCAGTTACTAAGAGTGTCATCCTGCGGACCAAAGGGTCCTGGGTTTGATTCCGGTCATCAGATCTTGTTATTTCATGAGTTATTGATGAACTAGAGGCCCGGTGCATGAAATTTGTGCATGGGGTGGGGTCCTTCAGCCTGGCGTGCACCCTCTCGCAATCCGGGACCCCTTGGGGGATGTCTGACTGCCGGTTTAGGCCTGATCCCATAGGAATCCCTGCGGGATTGGACCTAAACTGGCAGTCGGACATCCCTCTCACAATTCGGGACCGCTGGCTCCTAACCGCTCGCCTGCCTGCCTGATTGCCCCTAACTGCCTCTGCCTCACCCCTCCACCACGGCTTCGTCCGGAATGACGTCTGGAAGGTCATTCAGCTGTCTGGTCTAATTAGCATATTACGCTTTTATTATTACAGATACGCCACAATTCTGTTTCTTCGAGATATTTTATAACTTTATTTCTACATGATTGGTTTCCTTTGCAATTCTATGTATTTTAACTAAAAGACCATTCTCCAAGGAAGGGGGCCATGGGGTTCCTCAGACTGACAAAGGGGTCTCAGGCACAGAAAGGGTTATGTGCTCGTCCGATGGATAAAGCATCATCGGCTCCTTTTTCTTTCTGTTTCACACACATTCTTGTAACAAATTTCCCCCTCTTGAAGCCTTAGAAGTGGATAAGATCCGCAAGAGAGATTTCTCAAGAGAAGAGAATCGGGTCAAAGCCAAGTTCGGGAAGCATCTAATCCCTCTGGTTGGTAGAGAAAGTGGGGCAGGAGAAGGAGACAGAAGTACCGGGAAGGCCAGCAGAGGAGGGAAAAGCAATTCCTGGGAGCCAACGAAGACCACACTTATTATTATTATTTGATTTTTACTAAGGAACCGCATCAATGATGAATTTGTACTAAAAGTAAAAATAGAGGAGCTGCTCTGGGGGGCACGCTTGGGTTTGGGTAATGAATGTCCAGAACAAAGGCCCTGCCCGCCTCCTCCCAAAGGACCAGGAAAGCTGGACCATCCCTGCAGCGACTCGGCGCCTGCTTCCTACGCCCCCGTAGAAAAAGCTTCTAGAAATCAGCGTAGAAATAACTGGGCTTGTTTCTGTGACCTATCATTTCATTTCCTCTAACAACCAACAGCCCGCTTCTCTCCAGGGGCAGATGTCATGAGCATCCAGGCAGGACTCATTTCCACGGGACAGCAGCCCTCGCTCCGTGCTTGCTTCTCAACGAGAGGAGTGAACAGACCTCATTAACATCCACCTTTGGCCAAGTCCCAGGGATGCCAGCAGGCCGGCTCTGAGAGAACTGTGCCCAAAGGCGGTGGCACTATTTCTGATGCCTAAGAACAAGGGGGAAAGGCTGAATGTACAGACACAAGACAGCAAAAATCCTTTCATGGCCCTGGCTGGTTTGGCTCAGTGGATAGAGCGTTGGCCTGCAGATTGAGGGGTCCCGGGTTTGATTCCGGCCAAGGGCACATGCCAGGGGTTGTGGGCTCGATCCCTAGTAGGGGGCGTGCAGGAGGCAGCCGATCCATGATTCTCTCTCATCATGGATGTTTCTGTCTCTTTGTCCCTCTCCCTTCCTCTCTGAAATCAATAACATATATATATATATATATTTAAATCTTTTCATGCTTCTTTTCATGGTGCTCTAAGATAAACGACAAATGGTTTGAACAGTGAGCCCAGGGAGCTGAGGTGGAATAAATATAAGAAAAAGGGTTTGACATTGTTAGTAGATTTTAAAATAGAATTCTGGCTGTTTTCATTAACTATGTATTTGTTTGTCAAAATTAATGGGATCATCAAATTTTCTCTTTCAATTCAGGAAAAAATTTCACCTTTTATTTTTTTAAAGTATATTTTTATTGATTTCAGAGAGGAAGGGAAAGGGAGAGAGAGAGAGAAACATCAATGATGAGAGAGAATCACTGATCGGCTGCCTCCTGCACATCCCATACTGGGGATCAAACCTACAACCCGGGCATGTGCCCTGACCAGGAATTGAACCATGACCTCCTGGTTCATAGGTCGATATTCAACCACTGAGCAATGCCGGCTGGGCAATACTTCACCTTTTAAAAGAAATACCTGTAGTTCCCCTCGAATAAGCTACTAAAAAGTGCAGTCCCAACATTCGCTAGCTTTAAACGTGTGTGTGTGTGTGTGTGTGTGTGTGTGTGTGTGTGTGTGTGTTAAACACAAAGAATCTCTATCTGGTATTATCCTTTCACACTTGACTTGTTAAAGAGCAGAGAGAAATGTTAAAGAGCAGAGGATTTGCAATAAGGCAGACGAAACCCAGCTCTGCCAGTTATTAGCTGTGAAACCTTGGACGTAGGATTAACTTATTAAAATCTCTTTCCACTTCTGAGAGTGAAACAGTTATTACAAAGATTAGAAGAAATAATCTATGCGAAGTTCTTTGCTCCGTGCCTGCTTCCTAGTAAGCGCTAAAGACAATTTTAAGCAGTAACTTACAGCCTAAAAGCTTACAATTAAAATGCCTGCAAGTTCTCAAACTGATATAGCACAGTCACTACAAAGGATCTACATACTTTCTCTCATCGCCAGCGCAAGGGGTCGGTTATTGGCACCTGCTGACCTACACAGGCTGCTTGGCGGTCAATTCATTGACTTTCATTCCTGAGGTCTTGGCTGACGGCATTAATCAATGAGCTGAGCAGGGGGCCTTAGTTCATCAATACAATTAGACTTGCACTCAGAGCAAAAGGATGCACCTCGGTGGGTCCGCTGGCTGTGATCACACCCCAGGATTGACAAGGAAGAAGGCTGGCCTTCCCCAAGAGATACTGGGGTCTCCGACGTGAAGCAGAAGATGACCCACTGCCCAGGTGGCAGGTTCACCCGTCACATGAGGAATCAGAGGGCCTGGGGGACCTGAGAGCCGAGACCCTCTGGTCCCCCAAAGCCGAGCCCCAAGCTGAGACAAGGATGTGAGACATTCATTCGGGAGGGTTCCCAGGAAGCAGGAAGGAGGGAGCAGGGTCAGTGAAAGGGGAAGGCCCATCAGAAAACCCGAATGAGCAGGTCAGAGCCACGGGCAGCTGAGCTGTGTCACGGGGCCCTCGGGGGGACTGTGTGGAACCCTCCTGGGAACTCTCATCCCACTGGAGTTGAGAGCTGCCCCGGGGGTGACTGATGCCCCGGACTGATGGGCTGTCCAGTGAAGGCCAAGCCAGCTCCCAGGCACCAGACAAAGCTCTTCTGGTGGGGTTGTGGGCTTGATCCCCGGTGAGGGGCATGCAGGAGGGAGCCTATCAATGATTCTCCTTCATCATTGATGTTTCTCTCTCTCTCTCCTTCTCCCTTCCTCTCTGAAATCAATCAATCTATCTATCTATCTATCTATCTATGAATGACTAGGGCCTACATGAAGATGATGGTGGCTTCAACTTGGGTGTGAGCCCTGGATTTGGAGAAGAGTGGAGAGACACAGACAGTGATCCTCCCTCACAGAGCTCACATGTTAGTGGGAAAGGCAGGCAATAAACATTAGACATTTGAAGGTAAAGCAGACAGGATATGGGTACTATGAGGAAATTCTGCCCCATTCTTTTTTTCTTTAATACATTTTTATTGATTTCAGAGAAGAAGGGAGAGGCAGAGATAGATAGAAACATCAATGATGAGAGGGAATCATTGATTGGCTGCCTCCTGCATGCCCCACACTGGGGATCGAGCCCACAACCCGGGCATGTGCCCTTGACTGAAATTGAACCTGGGACCCTTCAGTCCCCAGGCCGATGCTCTATCTACTGAGCCAAACCGGCCAGGGCTTCTGCCCCATTCTTGACGTCACTTCCAGGTTCAAGGGTGCTCTGTGGTGTGACACAACTTTGCCTTTCTCTAAACTAGACCTTTCCTCGCCCTGCTCAAGAGGGGCGGTGAATGACCCGATTGGGAGATTGAGATACACATTCAGCTTCTTCCTCATGTCTTCCTCCTGGGAAAGCCATCCCACCCCAGCCCCCACACGCTGTGCCTGGACAAGCGCCTTCATGGCCAAGCTGACCCTCGTCTAAGGCTGACTGTGGCTGGGTGCTAGGCCTGGCTGAGCCTCCACCTGCTGCTCCTGGTCAGGACTGTCAACTTGCTCAGGAAGAAGGATGCTCGTTACTGAGCCCCCTCCGGGAGCCCAACATGGACATGAGCTGGAATTCTAATGCTGTGGGGAAGCACGGGACTTGGTTGGAAGGTCTGTAAGGAGGCCTCTCCGACAGGCCGGGGGCCTCTTGGGGGACCCTGCCGAAGGCGGCAGCCTCTGCCTTGACTTTTCCAAACAAGTCTGAGCCCCCGGGGTGTTTTACTGAAAATCCTCTGTTTA
>NW_005871516.1:531447-560663 GCF_000147115.1 Myotis lucifugus
TTGTAGAAGCATGTGCTTTCTCAAGGATGCTTACCCTGCTGATTGTGTCTAGAGGTTAATTTTGGTTCAAGCTACCCTATATAATAAAAGGCCAGGGACCATACGTAAGCGTAACGACCAGAACGACCGCTCGACCAGCCACCATGAGGTGCATTGACCACCTCTCGGTCCCTCCCCGCCAGGCCCACGAGCAGCGGCTCTCGGCAGTGGGCAGAGTGGCTCGCAGTGGCGAGTGGCAGCAGGTGGGGCGGCGAGTGGTAGCGAGCTACTATCCACGTACGATTTCATGCGCTGGGCCTCTAGTTGTTACAATAAAAGCCTAAGGAGGCAGGCAATCAGGGCTGTTTGCTCCTATAGCAAGCAGTCCCTTAGCCTCTCTTTCACAGAAACGTGTGTCAAGAGTCATCATTCACCCGTTGCTCAGGGTCTGCTGGTCAGTCCCGGCATAAGGTAGTACATTCTCCTGGACATTGTGATGGAATGAGGAACCACAGGTCAGAATCTAGAATGAACAACTGCAATGGACAGAACAGGTTGCGGAAATGATCATGAGGAAGGCACTGTTGCTAGTCGATGCTTAAAAATTCCAATCCTGTTCTTGACTGGATAGAAAAATTACGACTAGTATGACAAATATGTGCGTCCCCCACACTCTCATGCCAAACACAGGCCTGATAATCAGTGGTGACATTCCTTCCTGAGCTGGGCCTGGGCCTTAAAACCGTCTCAGGCTAGTGCTCCAGGCAGCTATTAACAACCAGGGTTGCAGACAGGATGTAACTGAAGTTACAATTTTGAGACAAATCAGAAAATAAAGCTAATTATAATTTTCTGGTAAGCCCAACCTTGCCTAGAAAATCATTTTTATTTCGAACTTTGTTGAAAACATTTCTTAAAGAGACAAATACTCTCTTCTAAAATTGAAACAAACTGAGTGAATTTATTTTTATTCATTTCAAATTTTGCCTTTACACCTCCAAATACTACTTGTAGAAGACACAGGACGTTGGCCCAACTCGGCAGAGTTCAGGATTTATCGCTGAATTTGTTGTAAAATAAGTTCTTGACGCAAACACTTTTGGATTCAAGTTGTCTCTTTCATTGAAAGCATAGTAGAGTTTTTAGCAATTGAAGACTCACCATCAATTATTTCTAGTACCTGTTTCCAAAGTAAGGACCAAGACTCAGATAGGAGAGCCACTCAAGACCTTAATACGAGATCTTACCCAGTAACTACATAGCAGCTATGCTTTTGCTCATCATTGCTCCGGGCTGGGGTTAAATCTTGTTCCATGAAACAGAAACTACATGCATTTCCTCCTTTCCTTCTTCCTCTATCTTGAATCTCAGCAATCCTCAGACTCTGGGGCCACATTCACTAATCTCATTATTTGACGAATTCTTTTTTGCTCACCATGAGCTATGTCACATTGACGTGTACCCCACGGATACCAGCTACAGGACAAGCTGCCTGCTGGCCAATGAAGAGCCCAACAGCTTGTTTGGGGTCAATTCTCTATGCCTCAGTGAGACCCCTCCAAGCCTTGAAAGATAGCACACAGGGGGAAGGACTCCTCAGAGAACACAGGAGCTGCTTCTTCTCTTTTTAAAATATATTTTTCTTGATTTCAGAGAGGAAGGGAGAGGGAGAGAGAGATAGAAACATCAATGATGAGAATCACTGATTGGCTTCCTCCTGCAGGCCCCACAATGGGGACTGAGCCTCGACCTCCTGGTTCATAGGTTGACACTCAACCACTGAGCCACGCTGGCCGGGCTGTGCATCACAGTCTTAAATCAAGGTCTCTACAGGGGGCCAGTTGGCTGCAGAGTGTAGCCGCTCAGCCCGGGGGGACAATTTTGGCTGCGATATTTCAAGTCCACCAAGGGCAGTTGGCGTCATCTGGTAGAACATGCGCCATTTCCAGAGATTTAAAATAGTTTTCTAAATGTGTCTTTTCACAGTCTGAATATGCTTTCAGCTTCTTCTGAGTTGAGATGCTAAAAGGGTGGGACCATTTTTAATCACTTTTGCGGGGAGAGGGTCGCAGGGGGACAAGAGTCACCGCAGGAGACCGATTAGAAGACCACAGCAATAATCTAGGGCCCGGCGGAAAGATGGTGGTGACTTAAATGTATTCTTCTATTAAAAAAAAAAAAAAGTATATATATTTTATTTATTTATTGATATCAGAGAGAAAGGGAAACATCAATGATGGGAGAGAATCATTTATTGACTCTCTCCTGCACGCCCCACACTGGGGATAGAGCCCACAACCCGGGCATGTGCCCTGACTGGAATCGAACCGTGACCTCCTGGTTCATAGGTCGATGCTCAACTACTGAGCCACTCTGGCTGGGCCATTCATCAATGTTTTAAGACTCAAGGAAACTTCTTCATATTTTTGAAAAGTATTACATGTCTAGTACTAGCCAAACAGTATGATGATCCCCAGTGTAAAAGGAAGACTCTGCCCCACTCCTGGTCACTCTGTCTTCCAGCGTCTGGCCCCAGGGGCAACTACTGTCATCAGTTGCATCACAACTAAGACATGTCCTGCACACACGTTCACTAACTTACCTGCTTTCTATGTTGGGCCTTTCAAGCATGCGGGATGATTTATTCAGGCATGCATTTCCTCCACCGACTCATCTGGAGGAAGTCAGGACTTCCGGAAAGGTCTAGTTCAAGACCAGAAACAGAGGCTGCCCACAGGCTACTTCCATTTCTCTATCAGGTCATCCAAACTCCCGAGCTGGCCCGTCCCATGTGGCTCGGTGGTTGAGCGTCAACCTATGAACCAGGAGGTCACGGTTGGATTCCCGGTCAGGGCACATGCCCGTTTGCAGGCTCGATCCCCAATGTGGGGCGTGCAGGAGGCAGCCGATCAATGATTCTCTCTCATCATTGATGTTTCAATCTCTCTCTAACTTTCCCTTCCTGTCTGAAATCAATAAATATATATATATTAACAAAATTTTCAAAAACTTTCCCCAAACCAATAAACTCACCCACCATGCAACAAGCAGAAAAGCCCAATCGTACACCAAGGGAAATGTAAGTTTGTTAAAACACACACCTATTTATGCATACAAATTTTTAAAAAATATTTTATTGATTTTTTACAGAGAGGAAAGGAGAGGGATAGAGAGCCAGAAACATCGATTAGAGAGAAGCATCGATCAGCTGCCTCCTGCACACCCCCCACCAGGAATGTGCCTGCAACCAAGGTACATGCCCTTGACCGGAATCGAACCCGGGACCCCTCAGTCCGCAGGCCGACGTTCTATCCACTGAGCCAAACCAGCTAGGGCACAAATTTTTTTTTTTTAAAGATACAAACTAAAAACAGGAAGTTCATGTAAAGCTGAACCAGTCCCATCAAACCCTTTACACGACACCCACACACCCACTCCCCGGTCAGGAAATGCGTTTCCCATTAACTTTTCAGAGAGAAATCACATTCAGCTTCTCAGAGGAGGAATCGAGGGGTTGAGATGTGCTTCTGGGCTAAGCTGCCATTTGCTCTTTTCTCGTTATCAGTTTGGAGGGCGAAGTTTCGGTCAATGGCTAATTCATTCCTGGCGAGGGATTTAAAATGTCACTGAAAGGGAAACTGCAGGTGCTAGCGGTGCATGTGGTCTGAGCACAGAATATTAAGCCAAATCCTCCCATGCTTTAACTACTTAGCATTTCAGCTGCATCAAATTCTGGATTGTCTAACTCAGCGGTTCTCAACCTGTGGGTCGCGATCCCTTTGGAGGGTCGAACGACCTTCTCACAGGGGTCGCCTAAGACCATCGGAAAACACATATATAATTACATATTGTTTTTGTGATTAGTCACTATGCTTTAATTATGTTCAATTTGTAACAATGAAATTGGGGTCACTACAACATGAGGAACTGTATTAAAGGGTCGCGGCATTAGGAAGGTTGAGAACCACTGGTCTAACTGATCACTGTCAAAAGAACACTAACACTACCGCTCAACTTAGAAAAATGCACATTAATACCCACATATCCATCGTGAAATAATAGGACAGTACAGCGTGGCTCAGTGGTTGAGCAGTGACCTATGAACCAGGAGGTAGCAGTTCTATTCCCGGTCAGGGCACATGCCCGGGTTGCGGGCTGGATCCCCAGTGTGGGGTGTGCAGGAGGCAGCCGGTCCACGATTCTCTCTCATCATTGATGTTTCTCTCTCTCTCTCCCTCTCCCTTCCTCTCTGAAGTCAATAAAAATATATTGGGGAAATAAATAGGACACTACATATTGCTTTCCCACCAATTCCTGACACAGGGCTCTAAACCCTTGTAATCTCCTGGGTGATAGGGGTGTTTTTATTCTAATGAGGTGGCTGAATGGGCTCCCGGATGGCGCCTGCGTGGGGCTGGTCACGGGAAAGCCCAGATCATGGGTACAAGCTTGGGATGTTCAGCCCTGACCCCCCACTGCCTTGAGCGGGAAGAAAGGCTAGCAATGGAGTTAATGGTCAATCCTGTCTATGTGAGGAAAGGTGCATAAAAATCCCAACAGTACGGGGTTCACAGAGCTTCCAGGTGTGTAAACCCAGCCATATACCCGAGTGTGACCCGCCCCGACTCCTCAGGGACTAACGGCATTCAGGACCCTCTCAGGTCCTATGGATCTTCTCATCTGGCTGCTCATGTATCCTTTCCACGTCCTTGATCAACTGGCAAACATCCGTGTTTCCTGCATTCTGTGAGCTGCTCCACCGAGTAAATGAATCCAAGAGGGAGGAGGTCATGGGAACGTCCAGTTTGTAGTCAAACAGGACAGAAGTCGTGGGTAACCGGGGGACCTCTTACTTGGGATTGGCTCTGGAGTGGGGGCAGTGTCATGGGACTGAGGTTAAGGAACCTGTGGGGTCTGAAGTTATCTTATATAGACAGTATGAAATTGAGCTAAATTACAGAACAACCAACCTGTTGGTGGTGCACAGAATTGCTTGCTGTGGGAAAAACCTCACACATTTGGTGACCGAAAGACTTTCTTCTTCTTCTTCTTCTTCTTCTTCTGATGATGGTGATGATGACAGCTGCCACTTCCTACGTGTGCCCATGTGCCAAGTACTCTGCAGGCATCATCATATTACCTTGTGACACATTTTTAAGATGAAGACAGTGAGGTTTGGGGGATGTAAGAGGCCCCAAGTCGCAAGCTGGTAGTAGAATCAGTTTTCAAACCTTGTCCTGTCTGGCACCAAGATCTGCCCTGTTCCACGTGTTCCCCGTGAAGCCGGTCCTGTGTGTACACAGGACTGTGCACGGACGCCAGTGGAAAAGTCAGCCTCTTGCTGACCGGAAAGGACACCAGTGAATAGAACACTAACGAACTTCAGTGGGCGGGTCTTCTCCTTTGTTCTTTTTGCTGTATAATAAAACATATTTAGTACTTCTACCCATAACTGTCTATAACCCACATTGATGGATTTTTAAAAAATATTTTTATTGATTTCAGACAGAGAAACATCAATGATGAGAGAATAATCATCATCTGTCGGTGGCCTCCTGCATGCCCCCTACCCAGGCATGTGCCCTGACCAGGAATCGAACCCGTGACCTCTTGGTTCATGGGTCGATGCTGAACCACGGAGCCACACCGGCCGGGCCATTGATGGATTTTTAATCCTGAAAGGACCACATTAATTAGCCAAATCCAGCTTCTATTTTCTCCAGCAGCTGCTATCCATCCTTTCAAAGAGTGTTTACTGCTCTGAGGGGTATAATTTCTCGCCTTGAACTCTTGATGGATTTCAATATATTGTAAAATTTATGAACTCTATTATAAAGTATAATAGTTATTAGGTATCATAGACACAAGAAAAATGAACATTAAAGTGTTCTATGAAGTTTCTTATAAATATGTAAATATTTTAAAAATAATGAGCGATAAACCTTTCCTTCATATTCACATTATAATTAACTTTTTAATTTAAGTAGCATCCCAGAAGCTATAAATTTAGGCTCCCGATTCACTTCCAAATCACCTTCTAATTTATATTTGCTCTCATTACCACCCGTCTATGAAAAACTTCAATCTTGCAATACTCTAATCTCGGAAGTTTAAAAATTCATAAGATAAAATTAGAATCTGTGTAGGAGACATGAAGCTTTAGTAAAAGGGATGCTGAACTAGGTCATCGGAACTTGCTTCTAGGCCAAAGTCTGTCTCCTTTGCAAGCTATTTCTTTGAAAACAACTTCACCTATGAAACCATGAGGTCCCTACCAGAGTTACGATTCTAAATTGTGGATGTCGAAACTCAGAAAACTATTTAAACTCGTTAAAAAAAATTACAAGTTGTACATATGCGTGTGTATAAACAGCATTTTATATAGTATCAGAAATAAGTTGGCCTGGGCTGGGTAGCGCAGTTGGTTAGAGGATCGTCTCCATACGCCAAGGTTGCAGGTTTGATCCCAAGTCAGGTCACAGACAGGAAACAACCAATGAATGTATAAATAAGCGGAACAACAAATCTCTCTCTCAAATCAATACATAAAAATTTAAAAAATATTAAAAAAGAAATAATTTGCTGATACAATGACACTATAGTTACATGTGAACAATGTGCTCTCAGTTTACAAGGCAAAATGGTTTTAAAAAACACACAAATAATCATTAAGTTCTAAACATCTTGATGTTTTGAAACTATGACTACTGGGAAGTTCTAATGCAATTCATTATTTTTAAGTATCTAAAATCTTTCACCACACTCTTTAATCTTGATCCCATAGGGCAGGGGTGGGGGACCTTTTTTTCTGCCCAGGGCCATTTGGATATTTATAACGTCACTAGAGGCCCGGTGCACGAAATTCGTGCATGGGAGGGGGGCATCCCCTCAGCCTGGACTGCACCCTCTTGCAATCCGGGACCCCTGGGGGATGTTCAACTGCTGGTTTAGGTAGGCCCGATCCCACAGGGATCCCTGCAGGATTGGGCCTAAACCGGCAGTTGGACATCCCTCTCACAATCCGGGACTGCTGGCTCCTAACTGCTGGCCTGCCTGCCTGCCTGCCTGATCACCCCTAACCACTCAGCCTGCTTGCCTGATTGCCCTAACCATCCCTGCCTGCCTGATCGCCCCTAACCGCTTCGACCTCGGCCCCTGCTGCCACAGCTTTGTCCGGAAGGACATCTGGAATGATGTCAGGAAAGTTGTTCGACTGTCCGGTCTAATTAGCACATTATGCTTTTATTATTATAGATTCACGGGCCATACAAAATTATCCACTTAAACATGAGCCTGCTCTATTTGGTCAAACATTTAATTAACTCACCCCTAATGCCTTGGCAGGGCCAGACCAAATGACTGCACGGGCCTTATACAGCCCGGCCCAAGGCCTGACGTTCCCTACCCCCGTCATAGGGAAACAGAAATAGCCTAATCACTCAGTTTGGAAAAATAAAAGAGCGTTTCTCTTCCTTTCTTGTTTAACCACTCTCAAGCTTGGACATGCCATGAACCCTCTTCTGCATTTTTATTATTTTGGGATTGGGGGGGGGGGGGAAGGTGAGAGGGAGTGAGGGGAGGAGAAGATGGAAGGGAAGGGTATAAAATTATAACCTAAGGCAAAAATAGAAAAGGAGAAAGAACTTACAGGCAGTTAAGGAAACACTGGCTTTCTGGCATTCCCATGAAGGGGAAGATGGCATTTAGCAATGCAAACCTGAACAGAAAGGATACACCCAAGAAGTATGCCCTAGCCAGTTTGGCTCAGTGGGATAGAGCGCTGGCTGGTGGACTGAAGGTTCTTGCGTCCTATTCAAGGGCTCGATCCCTGGCCTGGTCAGGGTACTGTGGGAGGCAACCAATCAATGTGTCTCTCTCACATCAATGTTTCTCTCTCCATTCACTCTCTCTAAAAAATATCCTTGGGTGAGGATTAATAAAAGAAGGAAGGAGGGAGGACGCAGGAGGGAAGAGGTGGAGGAGGAGGAGAAGGAGGAGGAGAAGAAGGAGGAGAGGTAGAGGAGGAGAAGGAGGAGGAGGAGGAGGAGGAGGAGGAGGAGGAGGAGGAAGAAGTCTCAGAGAACATGTAGACTGTCTTTCTATAATTCAAACTGTAGTACAGGAAATACTTCCTCCCTTGCTTTTATTCCCTCTAGGATTCTCTTATTGGAATTCAACCAGTCCTTTCTGATCAAGTTTAAGGGTGGAAATTTCCAAGGCTCTGATTATTGTTCAACATGGATACTTTGAGCAAGGTCCTATCTGAGTAGAATACAGAATTTATTGAATTTTACTTCTTATTCTTAGAGTACAGAAGAATATGTTACCTGGAGAAGGTCACGGAGAACACAGGTACATGGTAAAAGGCAAGTACCATGTAAAATTTGAATCCGGGTAATAGTACACTCAACGGTTCTCTTAGCGTCCACACTTAAATGCCAAAGCTCACTTGGTTCTAGGATCGATTGTTTTCTGCAGAAAGTCACCCTCAGCAGGAACTCCAAACCATTCTGGGTGGCCAGGACATGTCAGCAACACCGATTATAACAACATATTATCAAGTCTTAAGAGATTCCAGTGCAGGAAGAGCTAGCCTCGTCTTGTGTTCCCTAAACACATGCTGTGAGCTGACAGTACATACCTTTGGCACCTGCCTCCCTCTCTTCCTTCTACAAGGATGGACACACATATGGGACTCCTGTCTCCTGGATAAAATCTCTCACTCCTCTTCCCGCAAAAAGGAATAGAATCAAATCCTCCTGAACGCAGCGGGTAGTAACAGTGCCTTTAAAAAAACGGTCATGCCTATTCCCCAGCCTCCCCTAGAACACAAGCATTAAGGATTGGTCTCTAGGGGAGCGACGTTTCCTTATTTCAATTCCTGTGAATAAATGTGACCAGAGCTCTTAGCCCCTGTGCACCAAGACAAGGTGAGGCAGGTGAATAGCATCCTAGTGAAGCTTCGTCTGCAACTGAAATACCAGGATCAAGAAAATACCGTAAGTGTGTGCTCCAGGTGTAGGCTGCACTATGATTGGTGATGGGAGAGAGTGTGGGATTTGCTACTTCAATCCTTAGTTCAATAGGAAGAAACTAAGAGAGAGAGATCTCGTTGCTTTTCAAGGTCGCAGGGCCATCCAGTGACAGAGCTGGGTCTGGTTTCAGCGCAGGCTTCCAGAATGCTATCCAGCGCTCCTTACTCACCAAACTGATCCCTGATCTTTTTAAAAATATATATTTGTATTGATTTCAGAGAGGAAAGGAGAGGGGGAGAGAGAGAGAGATGGAAACATCAATGATGAGAAAGAATCATTGATTGGTTGCCTCCTGTACACCCCCTATTGGGGATGGAGCCCGCAACCTGGGCATGTGCCCTTGACTGGAATCGAACCCGGGACCCTTCAGTTCACAGGCCAACACTCTATCCACTGAGCCAAACCGGCTAGGGCGAAATGATAAAGTTCTCCTGAACATTGAGACTCAGGTCCTCAACTCCAGCTGTGCTGACAATTTATTCATGCATCATGTAACTTTTTGACTCTCCATGCTGACTGCATGTTGGAGGACTCTGGCATAAAAGTAGGCTTAAGAATCAGAGGGGCATGCTTTAAGATTCCACTTACTCCAGAAAAATTACTTAGACAAGTGAGCATCAGTCCTTTACGTAAACAGAAATTCAACACATGCCCAATAGGGTTGAAGAGAGAAGGACAACCAATGGCTATGAGCTGGGGTTTTTAAGCTTGATTTTTGGGCTTAAACTCCTGTTTCAGGCCCTTTCCATCCGGGTTATCTTGGTAAATCATTTAACTCCTCTGTGCCTATTTCCTTGTGTGTAAAAAGGGGAAAGAGTCAGTTTTCATACTATTGATGTAAGAAGTCAATGACATAATGGATATAAAGTGCTCAGTACAAGTACCAGTTACCATTATTATTTCATCATTAAATGATTTACTGTATTTTAAGAATTTAGTATTAAAATCAGTGCCTATTTGGAGGGCAGCAAATTCCAAAGCTGCCATTTTGTTTTCAATGTAGTTTATAACAGAGACGCTCAACAGCCGAGTGGCTGCCTCAGGAACCAGAATGTTCTATCCCTGGACATGACCAGACATTCCTGGGTTTCCATCAAGACTGGGGACAAGGTCTCCTGTACTGGGAAGACCTTGGATGACATGACTTTTTAGCTTCTTCTCAAACTTAGCATTTTTCATTCTATGACATATTATATCTCTGCTTAGAATGCTACTATTATTAACATTTAGGTAACATACAGACATCATTTTTATAAAGAACCTGTAATTGGGAAACATTCAAGAATATGTCCAATCTTTCCCTCCAGAAAAATGTAAGTCCATCTACTTCTCTTATTGTAGCAATCATAAAGAGAACCTCAACTGAAGCCAGCGATCTCATCTCAGAATGAACTCTCATTTTCTTTTAAAACTTGTATGTCTTGTTCATTTGTCGATCTCATGAAACAAGAGCCACGTCCTCTGTTAGTTCTGCTTCTGGTGATATTACGAACTAGGTCAGAGGTAGTTAAATTAAAAAAAAAAAAAAGGGTCCATCGCTAAGAATCTCATTTCAAAAAATAACTTGTCCATGTTCCCTGTTCAAAATAAACTCCTTCCTCTATTCTGGGGCAATCATGAGATGTTTCTGAGAAAAGTGCCATTATGAATACTAGCCAAAGAAATTCACCACGGAGAGGAATGAGGGACGAGAGTCTGACCACGCGCTATGATGCCACCTCTTATGATGGAGGACCGACGGCCAATCACTTTCCTCTCGTGTCTCAATGCCTCTGAATAAGGATTGTTAGTGGGGATGAGGTACTGGGTACCTGGTCAAGAAAATATTAAAAAGCTTGCTTCTGCCCGGCCAGCATGGCTCAGTGGTTGAGCATTGACCTATGAACCAGGAGGTCACGGTTCGATTCCCGGTCAGGGCACATGCCCTGATTTTGGGCTCATCCCCTGTGGGGTGTGCAGGAGGCATCCGATCAATGATTCTCTCTCATCATTGATGTTTCTCTCTCTTTCTCTCCCTCTCCCTTCCTCTCTGAAATCAATGAAAACATGTATATATATAAAAAAGCTTGTTTCTACTGGTGATTTTTTGTTTTTGTGTTAATCCTCACCCGAGGATATTTTTCCATTGATTTTTAGAGTGGAAGAGAGAGCGAAAGACAGAGAGAAACATCAAAGTGAGAGAAACACATTGATTAGTTGCCTTCTGCACGAGCCCTGACCAGGGCTCTGTCCAGGGAGGAGCCTGCAACCAAGGTATGTGCCCTTGACCGGAATCGAACCCAGAACCCTTTGGTCCGCAGGCCGACGCTCTATCCACTGAGCCAAACCGGCTAGGGCTCTACTGGTGCTTTTTATCTTCAGCTTGAAAGAGAGAGAGGCTCTGGAACGGGTTGTCAGAAACTTCTCGAAAAGTGACTTGCCCACGAAGGAAAACAACAAAGGGACTATAATGGTGACGTTAAGTAGGACGGAAGGCTGTGTCCTGGGCCATAAAAGAAGATGTGAGGAGAGAAAGGGTGGCGACCAGACACACTGGGCTTCCACACACTCCTTTCCCCAGAGCAAGCGAGGTCCAGGGAGGCGGTCCCCGGGGAACGTGGTCCTTGATGTGGGACCTGGAGGACATGGGCTCCCTTGGAGAAGCAGCAGTTCGCTTTGTTCAGACTCCTCTGTGGTCACACCTGCCAAGCGCTGCCCACGGGCGCTGCCAGGACTGGACACTCTGGGGCCGGGTCCCACAGGCGTGTGCTGAGGGGCAGAAGAAAGGGAGCTCCCAGCCAGGGGGCCCTTATGCTTCGTAGGCGAGTTGTCTTTTGTTGTTTTACTTTCCCTGGAATGACTTTTGTGCATTGGGACTGGGGGATGCCTGGCAGAGGGGAGTGGGAAGTGGTAAAGAAAAAGGAGCTTATTGTTTTGTTTTTTAAAAAATATATTTGTATTGATTTCAGAGAGGGAGAGAGAGATAGAAACATCCATGATGAGAGAGAATCATTGATTGGCTGCCTCCTGCACGCCCCCTACTAGGGATGGAGCCTGCAACCCGGGCATGTGCCCTTGACCGGAATTGAACCCGAGACCCTTCAGTCTGCAGGCTGACACTCAACCACTGAGCCAAACAAGCTAGAGCTAATTTTTTTTTAATGAGTCAACTGGGGGTTCACGTTGAACAGCACAACAAGAAGCAAAGCTCTCATGTCTAACTTGTGAACAATTTTTCGAGCACATTTAAAATATATACACATACCTAGGCTTATCGATGAAAACGGAAGCATTGTGGCTAATCGATGTGAAGGGAGTGCTGAGGCAGCTGGCCCCAGGGGGTGGACACTTCAGGAATGAAGGTGCTGACAAGCACATCCCACTGCCAGGAACCCTTCATACTAAAGTCTGAATAGTCAGCGTCCAATCTGAGCATCTGACAAGGATGCCGTAGACAGACCAAAGCTTGGTCATGACCGGCTGTGGCTCTGAACCTGAAGCACTCAGATTGCTCCAGCGCCTTTGCTGCCAGGACCTGCAGCCCTCCCCCTCCCTAAATGAGGCTGGGATGGGAAGACCGAGAAGAGCCCTCTAGATTACAACGGTTCTCAACCTGTGGGTCACGACCCCTTTGGGGGTCGAAGGCCCTTTCACAGGGGTCGCCTAAGACCATCGGAAAACACATATATAATTACATATTGTTTTTGTGATTAATCACTATGCTTTCATTATGTTCAATTTGTCACAATGAAAATACATCCTGCATATCAGATATTTACATGACGATTCCTAACAGTAGCAAAATTACAATTATGAAGTAGCCACGAAAATAATTTTATGGTTGGGGGTCACCACAACATGAGGAACTGTATTAAAGGGTCGCGGCATCAGGAAGGTTGAGAACCACTGCCTAGAATCTAAGTTCCACCAGGTCAGCAATCAATCTCAATCTCTCTCTCTCAACACCCCATTCCCAATGAACAATGCCTAACTATGTTTGACATTTAGTAGGTACTCAATAAATACCTGCTGAATAAATACATATTATTGCCATTATTTTTTTTATCCTCACCAGAGGATATGTTTATTGATTTTTAGAGAGAGGGGAAGGGAAAGAGAGAAGAAGGGAGGTAGGGAGAGAGGGAGAGAGCCACCAGACCAGGGTGCCATTATTGTTATTTTGATGAACAAAATCTCTTATTATTCTGAGTAACAGAAAGCTAAAAAGAAATGCTTTATTCTTTAATTAAAAAAAGATAAGAAAAGAACTCTGGTTGGCTGTTGATGACATTAGTATTATCATAAAACTACGGGGGTTTTTTACTTCTTGAAATACAAATGCAAAGACCACATACGTGGTTTGCAAAGCTGAGGCTGGCCGATTTATGTCCTCAGTTATCTTCATCCCCATCCCTTTAGTTTAGTGTTCCTTTGTAGTTTTGTTTTTTGTTAATCCTCACCTGAGGCTATTTTTCCATTGATTTTTAGAGAGAGTGGAAGGGAGGGGAGAGACAGAGAGAGAGAGAGAGAAACATCGATGTGAGAGAGACACATCGATCGGTTGCCTCCTGTACCAGGGCTGGGGATCGAGCCTGCCACCGAGGTCTGAGGTACGTGCCCTTGACTGGAATCGAACCCAGGACCCTTCAGTCCACAGGCCGACGCTATCCACTGAGCCAAACTGGTTAGGGCTCTTGTTGTTTTAAAGGTGGCACCTGACAGCCAGTTTGCTCAATTTATCCATCAGAAGCTGACAGCCCAGGGCTGACGGCAGGTCTTAACACAGAAACCCATGCCCGCACTTGCCACACAAGGGCCAGAGGGCACCCCACGGAGTTCACACGCCTTTCTGGTCCTCACCCAGAATGGTCTCGGCCAGGAAGGGCACTCAGATTGCTCCAGCGCCTTTGCTGCGGGACCTGCAGCCCTCCCCCAATTCCTGGGGTGTGGGTGCTGCTGGGCCTCTCAGGATCCTGCACGCGAGCCTGTCAACTCTAAAACCCTGACTCAATGGGAAAGCGCATTAAGCCGGCGTTTTTGCTCGCAGTGGAACAGTGGGGAAAGCAATTTACATTTTTACGAGGTTTCCACTCTCCCGGCGCTTCTATATTTCAACAGGCTCCGCACACGGGGTCGGGCTCCCCAGCAGGTCAGAGCGGATTATGGCGGCGAGGGAGAAGCAGGAGAGAGCCCCAGAGGACGCGAAATCAAGAAGCAAAGCTGACAGACACAGGGTGTGCCCAGCCGAGACTGCGAAATCATTATGTTTCCAACAAAGAGAGGAAGTACAGCCCCGCAGAGCCGGGTCCTGGCACTTCAGCATTAAAATCGTTATCTTCACTAGAGGCACGAGGTGGAGAATAAAATGTGACAGAGACAGAAAGGAACATGATCAATTTCAGTCTCCCCCCTCTTCCCTCCTTCCTCAACAAAGCGATCCATGGAGGATGCATTTGCAGAGGCAGCCTCGCCAAGACCATTAGGCAAATGAGAGCCAATGGCAAGGTTCGGGATAAATGCAAATAATGCGGGGTCAGGTGAGTAAAAAGCAAGATGCTTGCATTACAAGGATCAAAGGCATTTCCATTAAAAAGCTAATTTGCATGCGAAGCCAAAGTGGCTCAAATTACTCTTTGCTAAAAACAAAGAAAGTGAATTTGTGGAGTACATACTTAGTGGCGATGAAACATGTATATAGAGCATAACGCTAGAAAACGACATACAGGTCTACGAAGTCCTCCTAAATCCTCCTGAAACAAGAAAACAGCCCGGCCGGCATAGCTCAGTGGTCAAGGTTCGATTCCCCATCAGGGCACATGCCATGTTTGCAGGCTCCATCCCCAGTAGGGGGCGTGGTTCTCTCTCATCATTAATGTTTCTGTCTCTCCCTCTCCCTTCCTCTCTGAAATCAATAGAAATACCTGGGAAGCAGGGATCCAAGTCATGGCCTGTGGGTGGACTCCATACAGTCTGCATGGAATTTAAAAAATAATAATACACTTGAATCCTGTCCTGTTGACAAGCACGGACTTGGTTCTCCACAGAGCCCACCCTTGCTGCAGCTTGCACATGTCTTACACTGAACCCAAGGGAGTAACCAGAGATACAGGGACCAACTGGCAGAATTCACACACACACCCCTACCCTTTGGGGAGCTGCACCCCTGACCTGCCAATCCTGCAGCTCTCAGAACTTTCTGGGAACTCTTGAAATTACCTCGAGAGGCAAATATAAGCCAGAGATCTTATTATGTTATAGTCACATCGTATTTCTGATCAGAAATCAAATTACCCATATTGTTTACGACCTGTTTTTTGTTTTTTTTAAAATGTATGTTTTATTGATTTCAGAGAGGAAGGGATAGGGAGAGAGAGAGAAACATCAATGATGAGAGAGAATCACTGATCGGCTGCCTCCTCCATGCCCCCTACTGGAGATTGAGCCCACAAACCGGGCATGTGCCCTTGACCAGAATCGAACGTGGGGCCCTTCAGTCCATAGGCTGACGCTCTATCCACTGAGCCAAACTGGCGAGGGCCATGACCTGGTTTTTCAAGTGTTTACAGGAAAGGATTTCTACTGGCTTCTAAAAGACAAAATTATCTGCTAAGTACTTGCAAACTGAAGACAGGAGTGTGGTAGCTCAAAATTGTTCCTCCCTGGGTGGAAAGATGGGGGTGATGCTGGAATCCTAGAGTGAGGACCGGATCCCAGCTTGGTTTGTGTGAGAATAATGTCTCTCAGCCTAATCAAAGTGTGAAAAGATGTTTATTTACGGTTCTTGACGTACCCTGATGTTAGACTAATGTTGATCCTTCCCATCCCTTCTCTGGCTTGAAAAGACAAAACGAAAAAAGTATAGCCCATCCTCTGCTTGAAATTAAAAAAAAAATGGCATTTACTTATATTCTCTTTTGGTTGTTAGATATCTCTTTCCATCGTTTATACAAGTTTAAAAAAATTGACTGCACATAGCTCATTTGGTTTATATGTGTATGTATGTTTATTGATTTCAGAGAGGAAGGGAGAGAGAGAGAATCATCGATCAGCTGCCTCTTGCATGCCCTGCACTGGGGATCGAGCCCACAACCCAGGCATGTGCCCTGACTGGGAATCAAACTGTGACCTCCTGGTTCATGGGTTGATGCTCAACCACTGAGTCAAACCGGCAGGCTAGCTCCTCTGATTTAGAAATGCTTTTGTGTGAGTATATCAAACAATCTTTGACAATGAGTTACACTTCCTCAGTGTCTATTGTTTTAAACTTGAAACATAGTGAGCTGTAATTCCCTGTATTAGCACTTGAACAGCAATGTTCTAACGACCTCTCAGTATTTGTTAATAGTCTTAAATGGAGTTAACAGAATAATAAAACAAGACAAGGCATCTCAAATATGCTGACTCCCCGAAAGTGTTCCTCCGATGTGCACATTTCAAATTTAATAGGAGGCAAAGGACCATCCGTCTGAAAAATACGAGGTAATGAGTTCTAGCATGCCGTATAATTGGTATAAGCCAGTACACAGAGATCAGCATATTTGGGATTCTAACTTTCCTAATGTGAGTTCTTTTCTCCCAAAATGTCCATACTCCAGACAAGCGTGCTTTCCCTCACATTAAAAGCTCAATCAAGGACTACAGATGTAACTGGGTAGTTGGTCATTAATAACTAACTAAACAAGAAACCATTAGGAGTGGGTGGTGTTTTTTTTTTTTTTTGGAGTAAAAGCCATCATTTTGAGCCCTACCCAGTTTGGCTCAGTGCCATGGTCGGCAAACTGCGGCTCGCGAGCCACATGCGGCTCTTCGGCCCTTTGAGTGTGGCTCTTCCTAAGCCTTAGGAGTACCCTAATTAAGTTACTAACAATGTACCTACCTATATAGTTTAAGTTTAAAAAATTTGGCTCTCAAAAGAAATTTCAATCGTTGTACTGTTGATATTTGGCTCTGTTGACTAATGAGTTTGCTGACCACTGGCTCAGTGGATAGAGTGTCATTCAGCCCGCAGACTGAAGGGTCTCCAGATAGATTCCGGTCAATGGCACATGCCCGGGTTGTGGGCTTGATCCCCAGGAAGGGGCGAGCAGGAGGCAGCCAATCAGGGATCATCTGGGGAGTCTCTTGAAGCCTTTCTACCCCATGCCAGGATCTTGGGGAGCACAGAGTCTGAATAACTCCTCTAGGTGATTCCAATGTGCCTGCAAGCACGATCGATACTTGACATGTTATCTCAATTCATCTGGATCACACCAGTACGAGGTGGGTACTTTCAAACCATTTATAGAAGGAAATTACTTAGCATCAGCCTCGGAGATGCTAAGGAATTAGGCTAAAACGAGAGCCAATAAAGGACTGAGCGAGACTCGAGGTTTATCCGACTCCAAAATCTGCGCTGGTCTGCGTCCCCGCCCCTGCCTTTCCATCCCCTTACCCAGGGGTTCCCACACTGTGAGCTGATAAGTTGTAAGGATTTTGTGGGGTTTTTAAAACGCAGGTTTCGATGCCGAACCCACAGAAATTCTGATTCTACAGGATTAGACGTAAGCCCAGGCGTGGGCACTTTAACAAGCACCCAGGGATTCCAGAGGCGGCGTCTTCATCAGACAGATTAACATTCTCCCCTGGAATGCAAATAGGATCATGTCCATTTTCCTGCCAACCCAAGTTTCTTTCCCAGCAAAGTCCAAATTCCTAAGCACGGTGAGCGTCACGGTCACGGTCTCCTTTGCCTCGCCCCCCACCTCTCCTCTCACAAGGAACCGCATGCTCATTCTTCAGGGACAAAGCTGAGCCTTTTAAAATTTTTATTCTTAAATATATCAAATGCATTTTTATTGATTTCAGAGAGGAAGGGAGAGGGAGAGAGAGAGAGAAACATCGATGATGAGAGAGAATCATGGATCGGCTGCCTCCTGCATGCCCCACACAGGGGATGGAGCCTGCAACCCGGGCATGTGCCCTGACCTGGAATCGAACTATGACCTCCTGGTTCATAGGTCGATGCTCAACCACTGAGCCACGCCGGCCGGGAGAAGCCTTGCATTTCTTCATTCCCTCCACCATCTGCACTTGGGCACTGATACACACCAGCCACCGTGTGAATATTCTTGAGCCAGAATCCCCACCCAACTGGCTTACAGTCTAGCAGAGCAGACAGAAAAGAGCGCAGTGACATCAGGGGCCTAAGCGTGGGATGGAAGTTTGGCGATCATGTGTACAGAGGACAAATGCCACTGCTCCCTTCTCCCCCAAATTTGTAATAAGTTCAATCAGAAAAAAAAAAATATCAGAGCACACGCCCGAGAAGTCTCATCCTAACTCACCTGCCATAAAACTGCCCCCCCCTCCGCAAATCTGCCCTCTGCAGGGGGTCTTTTCATAACCTGTGACTCCCAAGAGAGAATAAAATTTGAGACCGCTAAGACCCTAAGCATTTATGCCTACGCCTGAACATGGACACAGTAGACAGGCAGCCACACAGCCACCTTTAACGTCACACTCGCAGGCCGAATTGATTCACGCATAAATCGAGATGGCGTCGATTCTTAGAACTGCCCCTCGACTGAACTCGCACAAATTCTCTCTCTTGAACCAAGACCAAACTCAATACGCATCCGCCTAAGAATATTTAGAGACATACATGACATCTGGTGCTAATGCTTTTGGACATTCAGAAAGTCCCTCTCTTACCTGTGGCTCCTAACCTTCTATTTTTTAAAAAATAATAATACAAAAGGAAAGACAACCAAATCCACAAAAGCTTTTGCATAAAGGAGCTCAGCTCAACATTATGGACCGAGTTAAGCTTACAAGTGTTTAGAACAATTTTGTAAAACCAGTCTCTTTGTGGAGATTGGTTAAATTCCTGGAAAAACTAACACTCAGTGTTCACAGCAGATAACGCGTCCTCATTTATTCACTTTTTTGTTAATCCTCCCCTAAGGATATTTTCCCCTTGATTTTTAGAGAGAGTGGAAGGAAGGGGGAGAGACACTGAGAGAGAAACATCGATGTGAGAGAGGCACATGGCTTGGTTGCCTCCCGTATGTGCCCCAACTGGGGCTGGGAATTGAGCCTGCAACCGAGGTACACGCCTTTGACCAGAATCGAATCCGGGACCCGTCAGTCCACGGGCCGACGCCCTATCCACTGAGCCACACCTGCTAGGGCCATACGAGTTCTAGCACCCAGAGCAGTGAGGTCAAAGGACCCAGGGACCAGAGCAGAACTCCCCAGGAGGGTGGCGGCCTCAGGTGACACCTGAAGGATGGAGGGATGAGGGGAAGCTGCGCCCAGGGAAGGAAGCGCTGGGTAGCAAAGCGCCAAGGCCGAGCACACCAAGACCTGGGGACTAGGGTCTCCCCGGGGGGAAGGGGACAGGAATGGACCAGGGTCTGGTTAAGAGTTTGAGTTGGGCGAATCCAGAGAGAAGCCGGAGCTGGGGAGGGGACACAGTGTCATGTGAGCCAAGTCTGTGAGGGGCGGCCGGGATTCAGGATGCTCGTCTTCCCGCCGCTCATGACGGGGCACAAGACAGCCTATGGTCATCAGTCTCCATGGACCATTCCCAGCCCATGCCACCGGGATGCACTGACAGCTGAAACCTGTCGGTGCATCCCGGTGAGAGGCTCGTGGTTTCGGATGAAACAGGGCAATGTACGGAGGCAGAGACTGATGGTGATACAGCTGAGCCCGGAGGACACGGCGACGCGGGCTCACCCGCTCCATTGAGGGGTGCGGGGGTGGACAGTGTGTGAATGTCATGCACTGCTCCCCGCCCTGCAATGGGCAGCCCCTCAAGCAGCCCTGACTTGGCCCTGGGAGTCAAAAATAAGGGTTGGCCACATCTGGATTGGAACTCAGCTTGACCCCTTAATTGATGTGTAGGTTATTTAATAATTCTGAATCTAGGCCTGGCTGGCGTGGCTCAGTGGTTGAGCATTGACTGACCTATGAACTGGGAGGTCACGGTTCAATTCCCGGTCAGGGCATATGCCCTGATTGCGGGTTCGATCCCCACTGTGGGGCATGCAGGAGGCAGCCGATCAATGATGCTCTCTCATCATTGATGTTTCTCTCTCTCTATCACTGTCCCTTCCTCTCTGAAATCCATAAAAATATATTTAAAGAAAATAATTTTGAATCTGTCATTTCCTCTGGAAAATAAAAATAATATCTGCTTTATTGTAACTAGTGACCAAAATAAACTGATGGACAAAATAGGAACAGAGGCACGGATACAGGCACAGACTGACAGCTGTCCGGGAAAGGAGGGGGAGGTTGACTAGGGATTAGGTGAAGGGATTAGCCAAAGAACACATACACATAACCCATGGACACAGACAGCAGTGTGCAGATGGCCAGAGGGAAGTGTGTGTGTGTGTGTGGGGGGGGGGGGCGCGACGCTCAGGAGGAAACGGGGGACATCTCTAATAGAGTCAACAATAAAAAATAAATTAAAAAAATAAAACTGAAAAAAAAAATTAAAAAAAGAATCAGTGAGATAACACTAGGCACCTTATATGGTAGCTGGCACATTGCAGGTATATGAAAAGTGACAGATGTAATAATAAAACGGAATAATAGATAAACATGGTCATTTGTGATGGGTCACATCAACCCCCTCCTGGAAGTCTGGTTCCAAGTCCCTTAACTAATCAGACCTGGATGCCAGGAAAATGCGATCATCAAATGAAAATAGAATAGCCGGTCGACGCTCCCCTCAGCTCTTAGTAAATAGCATCACAGAGATAAGAAAGCATCCGCCTCAGAGCTGGGGAAGCCGAGCCCAGCCTGCAGTTTTCCAGAAGCGCGCTCAGAACGAAGTACTTCATTTACAACACGGGGCAAACTCGGCTCCTCCCATGCACTGGTTGTCACCGTTACTGATGCAGAGATTACAGTGGGAGTTCCCCTTATAGACGCACAGATAATCCATGTTCCATGCTCCATAAAAGCAAAACACAGTAATAATTACCCATGAAGAGCCCCTACAATGATTATTTCTAATTCAATGGAAAAGAGAGGCTCAAAAACCTCATGATACCTCTCTGACAAGACAGACTGGCCCTGTGGGATGTCACGGACTGTGTTGCTGTTATGATGATTATTGTATTGCTCGCAGATATTTATGGTGCTTGACTGGTCCTCTATCAAGCCACGCTCTTCCTAACCATGTCCATAGAAAGGACATGAACAGGCAAGTCACAGATGGAAAAGTAGACATAGTTCATAAACACGGGGGAAGAGTTTCAACCTTACTCATAATTGGAAAAACAAACAACCAAACAATAAAACACCACTTTTTTCACCATCAGATTGGCAAAGATTAAGGATTTGACAATATACTACAATGCTGGCAAGAGTGGAGAAAACAAGTAATCTTACATCTTTTAAAAAATATTTTTATTGATTTCAGAGAGGAAGGGGGAGAGAGAGATAGAAACATCAATGATGAGAGAGAATCATCGATTGGCTGCCTCCTTGCATGTCCCACATGAGGGATCGAGCCCACAACCCTGGCATGTGCCCTTGACCGGAATCGAACCTGAGACCTTTCAGTTTGCAGGCCGACGCTCTATCCACTGAGCAAAACCGGCCAGGGCTAGGCTTTCTTTTTCCTCTTCACTCCCTGGGTCAACGTCCCGCTTGCCTCAGGCTAAATGGCAGCTCTCTGTCACTATGGGAGGTCCTTCAGGCCATGGCGGCTGAAACAGGCCCTCAGGGGAAAGGCCAGCTGTGCTATCTGCCCTCAGCACTATCTGTGATCATCAGAATGGCTGTGCCCATACGGGTTCTGTGAACTCTTTGAAAAATATATGCCACACTCCAATAAAATTTTTTTAAAGAACAAACCTGGTGACAGGAAATGTCAACATCATTAATCATATACATTTCATCAAAATTAATAGTTTGAGAAAATTAGCTTCTGCTGCTTCCTTAAGTGGTAATTATGGACCATTAGGAAGTGTCATGATTGCTCACACTTCCCCCTTTTGAACATTAAATGCTAAAGATAAAAGATTGTCTTTAAAAGAATCTTTGAGCCCTAGCTGGTTTGGCTCAGTGGATAGAGCGTCGGCCTGCGGACTAAAGAGTCCTGGGTTCGATTCCAGTCAAGAGCACATGCCCAGGTTGCAGGCTTGATCCCCAAGTAAAGGGTGTGCAGGAGGCAGCTGATCAATGATTCTTTCTCATCATTGATGCTTCTATCTTTCCCCCTTCCTCTCTGAAATCAATTAAAAAAATATATTAAGAAAAATAATAATCTTTGAGATATTAGCTATGGGAATAGAAACAATACTTTCAGGGCACTTATCTAATCAAGTATCTTGTAATTCAGGAAATTTGAATTTTACTTGATTCAATGGTGAAATACGTTCAGACGTGTGCTTTCATATGAGAATACAGTTCGGAAGAATATACATATCTGAGTCTAAATGTTTGAGGACTTCTCTTTTCCTTCATTTAAAATTAAGCTTTTATGTTCCATTCCCCATTATTATGAAAAGTTATTCATGCAATGTTAGAAAAAAAATCACGTTGGTTATACTGTTTCATTTTAGCAATTCTTCAGCAGCTTTCTTTTTCTAACTAATTTCCATAGGATAGTCTGTAAATAAATAATCTATTAACTCCAGGCTCCCCTCTCATAATCCTGTTATTTCCCAAAAGTGCACACCCCCATGGAGGGGTAATACATTGATCTGGATAACATATAGTATCTCAATGAACAGTACTATTCCTGTATTAGATACTTTTTACATGGAAATTATTGCCCATTAAAAGAGTAGCTGGCCTGACTGGTGTGGCTCAGTGGCTGAGCATCGACCCATGAACCAAGAGGTCACTGGTTTGATTCCTGGTCAGAGCACATGCCTGGGTTGTGGGCACGACTTCCCTGTTGTAACTAAAAAGTACTTTATAGGGATATATCTTGAGATTATGCAAATATCCTGCTCTTCAGTACACTTTCACCTGCGTTTTATTTTACTTTATTTTTTTTAAATTGATTTTGGAGGGGAAGGAAAAGGGAGAGAAAGAGAGAGAGAGAGAGAGAGAAACATCAATGATGAGAGAGAATCTTTGATCGGCTGCCTCCTGCAAGCCCCCCACTGGGGCTCGAGCCTGCAACCCCGGCATGTGCCCTGACCAGGAATCGAACCGTGACCTCCTGGTTCATAGCTCGATGCTCAACCACTGAGCCACACCAGCTGGGCCCAACAGTAAAGACATCTCTGGGTTTGTCAATCTAACGCATGGTAGATCAAAGTTAATGTGGATAAAGGGAAAATCCCGTAGTTTAAGAAAAGGATGAAAAGTGGATTGTAAGCTCGTCTTTATTTTGGAGCAAAGTGAGATGGAACTTAGAAGGGGCTGCCAACACCGGCCGTGAACTTCTGTCCCTTAATTAGAGGAACGATAGCCGGCTGACTCGATCCTCGATCACATCACAGATGCTCCTGGATGAAGGGCACTTGCAGGAACATACTCTGTCCTCACAGAACCCTTTCACGTCAGACACCCCAACTGTCTTCATTGGGCGGATGAGAAAAAATGTGGCCCCGTAAAATCAAGAAACTTGCCTAAGATCTTGCATCTCCCAAATGGCCCAGCCAGATCCAAACCCAGGTAACTCGGCCCTGCAGTCCATGTCCTTAGTGTCTAACATGAAAGGAAGGCAGGGGGAGTAGGAGGGGGAATGTGGGTCAATCACACAAGAAATGAGAGGAGCCTTTCCTCTGTGTCACTGTACCTGTCCCCCATCCCCTTGAGGGACCATCTAATGACACCCTTGGAACTTGGGTGTCGAATTCTCCACAAAAGGAACCAGAGAGTAGATAACATCACGGGGCCAGAACAGCTTGTTGTTGCCAGAAAGCCAGGCTGCTCTCAGATATGTGGACTAGTGCCCAAGAGTACAAGACAGCTCACTCTAGCCAAGTAATAACAATACGGGTATTAAAAGAAAAAAATCCCCACAATGATTAAAACCTACTGCATCCAGCTGAGTCTGTTAAGATAGCTGTAAGGCCATGACACTAAATGAGAAAGTACAAAATACGAGGAGGTGGCTGTCAGTGCATACAGAGGTCCCTCAATGCTGTCTTCTATACATGGTATCTACTGATGAACCAAATTCTGCATGTCCTACTATATTAGAGCTGCAACTAGGTCATTAATATAGATACATCTACAGACATAGTTTATTATTTTAAGTAAGAAAATAATGGATCAGAGGAAGAGATTCAGAACACAAAATATGTAAAATACATAAAATAGAGAAATCAGCTTTTTCATGGAGAAATTAAGGAATTTAGCAAGTATATGTAAAAAGTGTGTGTGTGTGATGTTTGTTATACTTTCTGTGGCCAAACCCTGGTGCTCCAGGCCACCCCTTATTGGAGAACCACTGTGATAACTTATACATTGGTGACCCAGCCTAAAATATTGTACAGACCCAAGCCCATTCATTTTAGGATGAAAGAAGATTCCTGGGTTCAGGAATCGTGGATTTCACATATGCACACAGAGTTGGTCCATCCGCTTCTGGCTTCAGACCAAGTGGGCTTTAGTTAACATGGATCTGCAGGTGTGTGGGCAAGAGTGAGCGGAACTAAGGCAGTAACCCCCTGGGCATGGGGGCTGATTGAGGAGGACAAGGGGCGAACGTGAGGAGGGCCAGGAGCAGGGCCTTCCATAATTATGATCACCGAGGGTAACATTAGTCTACTGTTGTTACCTGCACAGAATAAGTAACAAGCATCCAGCAATATGATTAAAAGACAATGATAACCCACCAAAATTTTATGTTTACTCAGCTTGTCTAGCGAGAGTTGGCAGAAATGAACTGCCATGCTGTTATGGGAATTGGGCCTGGGGTGGAGGAGGAGCAGGGTGAGAGCAGTTCTGTGTGGATTTTTCAGGAAGGTGTGGTCAAGAAAAGCCCTCTTCTAGTAGATGTCTAGTAGTGCCGCCAAGGAGTGGGCAAGTAATAATCCAACAAAAGTGATGTGGACAGGTGAGACAGGTGTAGGTGCAAAATACAAAATGATGCCCCCCCCCCCCCATGAAAGGCTGGGTATTCTGCTGTGAGCAGGTGTTCTGTACCTGGGCAGCACCTGGAGGTAAGTTCCAGTGTTTCTACGGGTCCCTGGAGATGTAATGCGTAGGAAACCTCACAGTACATAGTCATCTTTTGCAAAAATGGTATAAAATTATAATCAGGGGCACTAGTAAAATGTAAAATAGCCAAGCCATGGCACATATGCAATCTAAACTGGCAGAATAAGCCATTCATTTTTAAATATATATATTTTTAATTTATTTCAGAGATGAAGGGAGGAGAGAGAGAGAGAAACATCAATGATGAGAGAGAATCATTGATTGGCTGCCTCCTGCACGCCCCACACTGGGGATCGAGCCTGCAACCTGGGCATGTGCCCTGACTGGGAATTGAACTGATGACCTCTTGGTTCATGGGTCGATGCCCAACCACTGAGCAACGCTGGCCGGGCAGAATAAGCCATTTTTTACTCCAATGATTCTCCGGAGCCCACCAAGATGTACTTTCCTAGCAGAAACTAGAAAATTTGCCTCCTCGGGTAGTCAAGTGACACGGAGGCTTATATTTATAGGGACCGAATCAGCAATTAAAAATGCATTGGGGCCAAACCGGTTTGGCTCAGTGTATAGAGCATCGGCCTGCGGACTGAAAGGTTCCAGGTTCGATTCTGGTCAAGGGCATGTACCTTGGTTGCGGGCACACCTAGGAGGTGTGCAAGAGGCAGCTGGTCGATGTTTCTCTCTCATCGATGTTTCTAACTCTCTATCCCTCTCCCTTCCTCTCTGTAAAAAATCAATAAAATATATTTTTAAAAAAATGCATTGGGAAATGAGGGAAGTACACAGAAATGCAGCCCAAAGAAGCAAAGAAGTGGGTCAGAGTCATGTACTGAGGTCAGAGGACCTCGTTTCTGAGCCTAACAACTGAGGTTGGTTAAAGGCACTCTGGAGGGTAAGTGTAGAGCAGTTTTTATGTTATAGATTCATGTGGACGTTATGATCACCGAGGGTAACATTAGTCTACTGTTAGTTCAGTATTATAGCAGCAAAGTAATAAAAGGGGGAAAAGAAAGAAAATAAGTCCGACAGAAAAATTATAAATAGGGTTTTTTTTTAAATAGGGAGATCCATTTTTTATTTTAAAAATATATTTTATTTATTTATTTTTGAAGAGAGAAGAAGGGACAGGGAGAGAGAGATAGAAACTTCGATGATGAGAGAGAAATGCCATCCATCGGCTGCCTCCTGCACGCCCCCAATGGGGATCGAGCCCACAACCCAGGCATGTGCCCTGATCGGGGATTGAACCAGTGGCCTCTTAGCTCTTGGCTCGAAGCTCAACCATTGAACTACACCAGCCGGGCAGGAGATAGTGTTTTAGAAAGACATAAAAGTTGGGGAAAGACTGAGCTGACGGTGTGACTTGCAGTAGTAGAGATAAGATGAATTAAATAACATATTTAGGAGAGCGAGCCCGGGACGAGAAGCTCTTGGGGAGAGGCTGTCAAAACATAGAGAAGCCGCTGACAGTTTATATTCTTTCAGCTCCCAGGACTGGGAAGAGCTGCAAACCCAGAGGGAGTTTAATTGTAGCTTCAGAGTAATAAGATCTCAGCAGGCGGGCGGCACTCGCTATGATAAGGACACCTTAAAGGGGAAACGCAGGAACAGAAAGCCAGGAGGCCAAGGAAAGGGTGATTGGAAGCTGAGCAGCACGTGCTCACTGGCGCCACCTTGAGGTGGGGTCTGGGAAGTCAGTGCCAGGAAAGGAGTGAGGTGATGGGTGGCATGCTGGGCAGAACATCTTCAGGTGGGCGCTTCCCCTTCAGGTCTACTTCAGTGCCCACGTACTCACTGGGGTGCACCCCCAAATTGTCTCCCCTCCTTTACCAGGGGCATCCCTGCCAAAAGGAACCTCGGCCTGAAGAACAGAGAAACCCACTCCCCTCTGTTGAGGGATTGGAGCCATGGCCAGGCTGCCCCGGAGGACAAGGATGCGCAGAGCCACGAGTCTGTTTGTGAACTGGCAGCTGAAGCAAAAGCTCCAGGGAGGCAAGCCACCGGGGGAGGTCTGAGGAGGCTGCCGGAAGGAGCAACTGGATAACAAGAAAACGAAAACACTGCACATTAACACAGAAGGGGCTGGGGTCCAGGGGGATGTTCCAGAAACTGGGAGACTGCAGATGCCGACGGACCAGACCATCGATAATCATAAAAGCGCAACATGCTAATTAGACCGGACAGCTGAACGACCTTCCGGACGTCCTTCCGGATGACCTTCTAGATCAGTGGTTCTCAACCTTCCTAATGCTGCGACCCTTTAGTACAGTTCCTCATGTTGTGGTGACCCCCAATTTCATTGTTACAAATTGAACATAATTAAAGCATAGTGATTAATCACAAAAATAATATGTAACTATATGTGTTTTCCGATGTTCTTAGGCGACCCCTGTGAAAGGGTCGTTCGACCCCCAAAGGGGTCGGGACCCACAGGTTGAGAACTGCTGTTCTAGATGAAGCCGGGGCTGTGAGGGTCGAGCCCCTTGCACGAATTCCATGCGCTGGGCCTCTAGTGTATATAAAAGAGGACTCTGACCACAAAGTATAGCCACTTGCCCAGGGAGCCAACCTCTGACCTAGAACAACCAGCCAGGAGAGCCAGCCTGCTCTGAGTCAGGCTGCTTTCCCGAGTCATCATCTAGAGGCTGAGCCGTGACTTCTAGAACCCAAATGGCCATGGCTTGCTTAGCACGTGCCAGTTTCCCTAATCTCTGTCCCCCACTTCCGCCCTGGGCCCCCCCGGAGTCAAAACAGGCACTCCCCAGCCCGTCACCCAGGACGCCCCGCTGCTAGTGGGCAGGCGCCAGCTTCCTCACGCCAACAGCCTCAAGTCAGGGCGCCTGCCCCTTCCCCCTTTGCTACTATAAAGGTTTCCCCCTCCTCCCCCTGCCTTTGAGACGTTGCCAGACGCAGGGGACGGTGGCTGACCGCCCTGTGATACAAGCTCTGAATAAATAGCCCCCGTTCTCATGTGCTTGGTCCCTGTTTACCCCCCCCCCCCCAACTAAAATCAGGAGAAGCGAGGACGTGGGGGGAAGAGAAAGTCAGCTGTGAAGGGAGGAGGGGGATTCTGACTCCTCTCCTGTGAAGGAACAGGAGAGGGTTAATATTTACATATTGCTTGGTATGCCTTTCTTTTTTATTTTATTGATTTAGAGAGGGAGGGAGAGGGAGAGAGAAATATCAATGATGAGAGAGAATCATTGATCGGCTGCCTCCTGCATGCCCCCTACTGGGGATCGAGCCCGCAACCCGGGCATATGCTCTTGACCGGAATCGAACCTGGGACCCTTCAGTCCGCAGGCCGACGCTCTATACACTGAGTCAAACTGGTGAGGGCAGTAGGTGTTTCTTGATGCTTTGTTATAGGTTTCTACAACTTACTATGGCCTCATAGAACCTGCTGAGATAGATTTTTTTTAATCTACCATTTTTAAGGGAAATGAAACTAAACTAGTCTTCATAACCCTGTAGGGGCAGAGTGGGGTCCAAGGCCAGAGTGTCTGACCAGAGTATTGCCATGGCGGTCTCACTAACTATTGTACCTCCTCGTGCAGGGCTTTGGTGCTCCACAAGTAGGAGACGAATAAAATAACGAGATTACTGTCTCGCCCACGTTTACAGATTGGTAAGCGGCAGCATGTGGATGTGAATTCAGATCTTTCTGATGTCGAAGTCCATGGTCATTCCCTGCATGGGGCTGACTTAGAGGAGTTGCTGGCAGGTGCAAAGGTGACGCAGATATTAAACGCACTGACCTGAGGTGGTTACAACCAGAAAGGCTAGGGCCGTGGTTGGCAAACCGCGGCTCAGGAGCCACATGTGGCAAACGTGGCTCCTTGAGTGTGGCTCTTCCACAAAGTACCACGTGCGGGTGCGCACGTACAGTGCGAAGTTACTTAACACTTTTAAGTAGCGTTTATTCACCTTTATTTTAGGCACCCCTCAGCCTGTGAAATATTATGTACCGCCGCACGATCCTTAAAGTGATTCTTGTTTTAGTTTGTAACTCATCTCGCGGCTCTATCGATTATGCTGTAATATAAACCAAGTATCCAAGACTAGTGATGATGGGAATAACGGTAATGTTTCGTCCTC
>NW_005871516.1:561383-563979 GCF_000147115.1 Myotis lucifugus
GGATTGAGCCTGGGACCCTGCAGTCCATAGGCTGACACTCTAGCCACTGAGCAAAACTGTCTCGGGCACCAGCAGTAATCACTGCAGGGTGAGGTGAGAGAGAGGGCAGAGCCATTCCCCTGTACGAGTCACTGGCCCCTTGTCCACATTATGTTGCGATCTTTCAGGGAGAAGAGAATGACAAACGCTATTGTTCTACTGCTTTTATGATCCCAATACAATTCTTCTCCCAAATCCAGTCTGGGAAGTAAATATACTGAGGGACACCTTCTGAACATGAAGGAATAAATCTATAACGTGTACGGATTTCTCTCCTGCATCCTTTGTTCTCCATGTAATACAGTTGCCTGGTAACTAGACTCTCATATATCATGAGCTGCAAAGAAAACAAACTCCAGTGGCCTTTTCCAGACACTTTTTGTGTGTGCCAGACGTCCGACCCCAGAAAAGTCAGGATAAAAACTCACATGCACATTACCGGGTGGTTGATTTTAAGCCAGAAAGGAGAGGCACCTAGACCGATGCTTCCCACGGGGGAAAATTGTCATTAAAATTCATTATAAGCGCTAATTCATAGTAACTTGTCATTTTGTGGTTGACCTCAGTTTTTTAAAAGTATATATATTTATTGATTTCAGAGAGGAAGGGAGAGGGAGAGATAGAAACATCCATGATGAGAGAGAATCATGGATCGGCTGCCTCCTGCACGCCCCCTACTGGGGATCGAGCCCACAACTCGGGCATGTGCCCTTGACTGGGAATCAAACCGTGACCTCCTGGTTCATAGGTTGATGCTCAACCACTGAGCCGCACTGGCTGGGCATGAAGATGATGGTGTTTTTTTGTTTTTTTTTAAAAATATATTTTATTGATTTTTTTACAGAGAGGAAGGGAGAGAGATAGAGAGTCAGAAACATCGATGGGAGAGAAACATCGATCAGCCGCCTCCTGCACATCTCCTACTGGGGATGTGCCCGCAACCCAGGTACATGCCCCCGACCGGAATCGAACCCGGGACCCTTCAGTCTGAAGGCCGACGCTCTATCCACTGAGCCAAACCAGTTTTGGCAATGATGGTGTTTTTTAACTTCCATTTGATGGAACAATTAGCAAACTGTCCCCGTCCACTTGGGGTCCCCTTTTTTGGCTGTCACAGAACAGACGGAAACCTCACAAGCAGAGGCCTTGATGCAGAAATGCGGACTGGTGCAGACTGTCATTCTGTCCCCCACCCCCTGTACAGGACCTGCCCAAACTGTAAAGTGAATGAAATCACGACTCATTTTTCTCTCCTGGTCGAAATGCGAGTCTGGGTTGGACCCAGAGGCGAGTGAACTCAGGTGACCACATGCGGCCGTGACATCTCTCCACTGTCCGGGGCCCCCCGGCGCTCTCGCCCGCCCCCTAAGAGAGAAGTTTTGTCTGTTACCTCTTACCGACATTTATTTTGGCAGTTTTTTTCCGAGAGCCCGTCCTCGTCCTCCCCCATGATGTCCACGGCCGAGAAGATCAAGGCGACCAGGATGGCGAAGCAGCAGACCAGGGCGAAGATGACGATGCACTTCTGCTGGGACTGCGGAGAAGAGGGGGGAGAGGAGAGTGAGGAGGCTGCCGCTCCCCGGGCGCAGGGCCGGGCAGCTGCTCGGATGCCAGGAGAACCCTCTGGGAAACAGTGACTTCCCTCACGGCCGGAGAATGACCTTCCTGCTCATTCCTCAACACAGGCTTCCAACGCCCACACCGTATGCGCGAGCCTCTTAAATAATTCACCCGCTGCATCAACACTTCCGGACCAGTTAGCTCTTCTTCTTTCTCATCAAAAGCAGCCAAGCCCTGGCTGGTGTGGCTCAGTTCATTGGGCATCGTCCCAGGCACCGAAAGATGGCTGGTTCGGTTCCTGGTCTGCCAGGGATGTGCAGGAGGCGGCCCATCCATGTTCCACACTCACATTGATGTTTCTCTCTCTCTCCCTCTCCATTCCTCTCTCTCAAAAAATCAATTTAAAAATTTTCCCCCCTCAAAAAAGTTATTTATTTATTGTTAATCCTCATCCAAGGATATTTCCCTATTGATTTTCAGAGAGAGTGGAAGGAAGGGGGAGGGACACAGAGAGAGAAACATCGATGTCACAGTGATTGGTTGCCTCCCGCACGTGCCCCAACCAGGGCTGGGGACCGAGCCGGCAAACTGAGTTACGTGCCCTTGATCAGAATCGAACCCAGACCTTTCAGTCTGTGGGCCGATGCTCTACCCACTGAGCCAAATCAGGTGGGGCTAAAAAAATCTTTTTATTTTTAATCCTCACCCGAGGATATTTTCCCCATTGGTTTTTAGAGAGACTGGAAGAGAGAGGGAAAGACAGAGAGAAACATCGATGTGAGAGAAACAGATTGATTGGCTGCCTCCTGCACGAGCCCCAACCAGGGTCCGGGCCTGGGAGGAGCCTGCGACCGAGGTACGTGCCCTTGACCGGAATCAAACCCGGACCCTCCAGTCCACAGCCGACACTGTATCCACTGAGCCAAACCAGCTAGAGCTAAGAAATCTGTTTTTAAAAAACAGACAAGAAAAGTTCACTGCAAGATCCATGATCGCA
>NW_005871516.1:565375-568540 GCF_000147115.1 Myotis lucifugus
GATGTTTCTCTCTCATCGATGTTTCTAACTATCTCTCTCCCTTCCTCTCTGTAAAAAATCAATAAAATATATTTAAAAATAAAATAAAATCCTCACCAAGGATAATTTTCCATTGATTTTTTTGGGAGAGAGAGAGTGGAAGGGAGGGGAGAGGCAGAGAGAGAAAAACATCAGTGTGAGAGCGACACATCGACTGGCTGCCTCCCACACCGGACACTCACATCAGCTGGGGAAGAACTCCTATGTTTGTAGCAAAGGATTCATCGGTAAAATCATTTCACTTAGGTCTGAAGTGATAATGTTCCAGGCAGAATTAGCTTCTTAGAGAAGTGTTTTTTTCTGTTGTTGTTGTTTTAATTTTAGAGAGGGAGGGGCAGGGAGGGAAAGAGAAACACAGATCTGTTGTTCCAGTTATTTATACCCTCATTGGTTGATTCTTTTTTTAAAAAAATATTTTTATTGATTTTTTCCTGAGAGGAAGGGAGAGGGATAGAGAGTTAGAAGCATCGATGAGAGAGAAACATCGATCAGCTGCCTCCTGCACACCCCCCACTGGGGATGTGCCTGCAACCCAGGTACATGCCCTTGATTGGAATCAAACCTGGGACCCTTTAGTCCGCAGGCCAACGCTCTATCCACTGAGCCAAACCGGTTCGGGCTCATTGGTTGATTCTTGTTCGTGCCCTTCTAGGGTCCAGACCCCCAGCCTCGCCTATCAGGAGGACACTGACCGACTCCCAGAGAAGTTCTGATTTGCAGTGGAAACCGGTGTGAGCTGCCTACCAGTCTGGAGTCTAGCATTTTCCTTCCTCTCACACAGAGCAGCTGCTGAAGACTGCTCAGCCATTGTCCCTGGCCCCATCTTTTTATTTTTTATTTTTAATATATTTTTATAGATTTCAGAGAGGAATAGAGAGAGAATGAGAATCACTAATGAGAACCAATAATCAATAATGAGAATCACTGATTGGCTGCCTCCTGCACACCCCCTACTCGGGATCAAGCCCGAGACCCAAGCCTGTGCCCTGACTGGGAATCGAACCCTGACGTCCTGGTTCATAGGTCGATGCTCAATCACTGAGCCACGCTGGCTGGGCAAGACTTTTGTACATTTAAGAAGTTGCTCTATGTCCCAATCTTTGATGTCAGAACTCTTCCCCTCCCCCCATTTTCTTGTTTTTCATTTACTTCTACCTCCATCTTTTCCTTCTTGGGGGATTCTGCTCTGACCAAGTTTTATTTTTGTATGCATTTCTTTCTCTCTTAGTTTTCTGTTTAGTTCTCGCTTTCCTCTACTGCCGCAAAAGCTTCCGCCTCTGCTTTTGTTTCGTTTTATCTTTAAATGGAAACGGTCTGTGTCAATTTTCATAAACACAAAATCTGCTAACTACTTTCCTCTTAGCTCTAGCATTTTGGGCATCACGAGGAGGGCAAAATCTCGCCAAGACTAGAAAATCCAATATTACTTGTTTCATCATTTCTTATGGTTGAGTAGTGTCCCATTGCATATTTGTGCTACACCTTTATGTAATCATCTGCCCCGGACACGAAGGCTGTTTCCAAGTCTTGGTTATTGGGAATATGCTTTGATTTGAAGAGGAGGCTCCCTCCAGAAGTGAATGAAGGTGACATCTACATGTTGTCTGCTATGTATTTTCTTTTTAAAAAAATATATTTTTATTGGCTTCAGAGAGGAAGGGAGAGAGAAAGAGAGGTAGAAACATCAATGATGAGAGAGAATCATGGATCGGCTGCCTCCCGCATGCCCCCCGCTGGGGATGGGGCCTGCAAACCCAGCATGTGCCCTTGACTGGAATCAAACCCGGGACCCTTCAGTCCGCAGGCCGATGCTCTATCCACTGAGCCAGACCAGCGAGGGCTGCAGTGTCTTTGCGAAGGGGTTCAGTGAAACTAATGTGCCAGCCCTGGAGGAGGCGGTGACACCAATTCCTCACTCTAAAATTCCACACCCCCAATGAAGCACTTGCCTGACTTTCAGAGAGGACTGCAATATTAACAGATGTGGCAGACCTTAACGATTATTGAATTTAGGTGGTGAATATGGAAATTTACTATTTTTGAAAATTGTCATTTTTTTTTAATTTAAAATTTTTATTTCAATTACAGTTGACATTGAATATTGTTTTGTATTAGTTTCAGGTGTACAGTATAGTGGTTAGACATTTACATAATTTATGAAGTGATCCCTCCATAAGTCTAGCACCCACGTGGCTCCATACATAGTTATTACCATTATTGACTATAGTCCCTATGCCAGTGATGGCGAACCTTTTGAGCTCGGCGTGTCAGCATTTTGAAAAACCCTAACTTAACTCTGGTGCCGTGTCACATATAGAAATTTTTGGATATTTGCAACCATAGTAAAACAAAGACTTATATTTTTGATACTTATTTTATATATTTAAATGCCATTTAACCAAGAAAAATCAACCAAAAAAGTGAGTTCACTTGTCACCTCTGACACGCGTGTCATAGGTTCGCCATCACTGCCCTAGGCTGTACTTTCGCATCCCTGTGACTCTTTTGTAACTCTCAATTCGTACTTCTTAATCCCTTCGTCTTTTTCACCCAGTTCCTCAACACCCATACCATCTGGCAACCAGCAGGTTTATTCTCAGTGTCTCTGATCTGTTTCTCTTCTTTGTTTTATAGATTTCCACCTAGAAGTGAAACCATATGGCATGTGTCTTCCTCTGTCCTGGCTTATTTCACTTAGCACAATACCCTCTCGGTCCAACCACATCGTTGCAAATGGTAAGACTATTCTTTTTTATGGCCGAGTAATATTCCCTTGTATATAAAAGATCAAAGACCTAATTAAATAGAGATGCCCACGTTTGTGGACAGAAGGACATGCATTTAATAAAATCACAGTCATGTTGCGCATGAGCTGAAAGTGGAGTAGATCCAACACTGTCCTGCTAATAATCACATCGAAGGTGTAATCATGGCAGGAGGTGACCGAGACGGGGTAGAGGGATGATGATTAAAAGCCATGGAGAAGAAGGGGTGTTGGGTGAGTCCTCAAGTCGATGTTGGACGGTAAAGAATATGAACCTGGAACGAGGGGAAAGTGACCAATGGCAGGCCACTTTTCCATCAGCAGTAGTAACCAGTGTCCTAGCCGTGTAAGTAAATAAATAC
>NW_005871516.1:569483-572147 GCF_000147115.1 Myotis lucifugus
CCCCACCCCCCCCGCCCCCATCCTCCTGCCATTCAAACACACCAAGCCACCCCCTCCCCACCTCTTTCTATTCCTTTCTATTTTGTTCGAGCTGGCAGCAACAATTCGCTTTCAGTTTTCCACAAGCACGCCTCTAGTACTCCTATCCGTTAAAGATTTACCAAAATGCCTCCCCTCACCTCCTCCCCTCCCCTGCGGCGCGAGGGGGAGAGGGTGCGAGCGATATCGTGTGAGCCCCACATGGTGAGAGGGAATCCACTGATTTGGGCTGCCTCCCGCACGCCCCCCAGTGGGGATCGAGTCCGAAACCCCTTGTGCCCTTGACCGGGAATGGAAAACGTGACCCCCTCGTTCATAGGTTGACACTCAACCACTGAGCCCACACTGGCTGGCTGCTTGAGCTTTTTAACATTCACTCTCTTCTTAGGTTTAATCTTTATATCCCTATCTCTCCGTTGGCATATAAAGAACCTACTTCACAAACATTTCCATGAGCAAAATCCCGCAAAGCATCTACTCTTCGATGCCAAGGTCAAATGCCCTTGGTGCAATTGTTAATTCCAATGACTGAAACGTTGGAAATGACAGAGATGATGTGCTTCTGCTTCCGCGTTGGTGCTGTCGCCGTGAAAGGCAAAGGTTTAGCATTTCAACCTGCAGTCTGCCGCCTGTCGTCCTCCATCAGACCCGCTCAGGTTATTCCTGACTTAGCCCGCGGGAAGATCATGTCCTTCTTAACAACAAAGGATCTCACCTCCTCACCTAAAAGACCCAGGGAAGTGGCAGGGAAGTGCGGCAGTACCTAGAACCATGAGCAAAGGATTAGGCAAAGTCTCCATGGTGGCGAAGAGTCGTGGCTCTAGTCCTAACCGGTTTGGCTCAGTGGATAGAGCGTCGGCCTGCGGCCTGAAGGGTCCCAGGTTTGATTCCGGCCAAGGGCATGTACCTTGGTTGCGGGCACATCCCCAGTGGGGGGTGTGTAGGAGGCAGCTGATAGTGATGTTTCTCTCTCATCGATGTTTCTAACTCTCTATCCCTCTCTCTTCCTCTCTGTAAAAAAAATCAATAAAAAATATATTTTTTAAAAATGGCTCTGGCTGCAGTATTTGTACCTGATCATAGGAATCACCTCATAGAAGTAGGGTCTCGGCAGTAGATTTCTTTACAGTTTAGTACTGCACAGCGATTACTGTACTAAAGCACTCATTATTTCAGCATGACAATAATGCGGCAAAGTAACACAAATCGAAAGAGAAAAACAAATGGGGAATTTTAAAAATTAATGGTGAGAAAGAAGGGATGGGAGCTATTGAAGTTAGGGGAACAATGAAAGGAGAGTATTGCCGAGAGAGGGAGATTGGGATATAGGAGCAGGGTAGACATCCAGAAGCTCACGTAGGAAGGTTTGCATTCTCCCAACCAGTGGAGTGAAGTTCACCAATCACCGAGAGGCCATCTGACCAAAAAGACGTTCCCACAGGGTCTTCCAGAACCTACCCCACGTTCGGCTGTCCTAGAAACAGGCCACCCACCTTACGAAAAGGGAAGTGGAATGCACACAAAGCAGACAGTAATCAGAGGCAGAGGCACACGTGGGAAGAAGATTCTGGAGTTTCAAAGGCAAGTTTTCCGTTTTTGTTCTGCCAGCTGTGTGATCCTAGCTTAGTCACCTGACTCTAAGATCCACCTCCCTCGCCCGTAAAACGGGGAGCATCATGCCCGTCTCTCATGATTACGGGAAGGAGAAAAGATGTGAGAGCCCTTTTCATGCAAACTTCCAGCATTGCGGCAATCCAAGTCATTAACACGTCAGACCCTTGGGAGATGTCCGCATTTTTGCAGGCCTGGCATGTGACAGAAAGGTCCCATGGAAGGCTCAGAGAAGATCCTTATACAATTTCAAGACATACTTTTTTTTTTTAATCCACACCCGAGGATATTTTTCCATTGATTTTTACTTATATATTTTTAAATATATTTTTATTGATTTCAGAGAGGAAGGGAGAGGGAGAGAGAGATGAAAACATCAATGATGTGAGAGAATCACTGATCGGCTGCCTCCTGCACGCCCACACTGGAGGTCAAGTCCGAAAACCGGGAATGTGCCCTTGACCGGGATTGAACCTGGATCCCTTCAGTCCACAGGCCGACACTCTGAGCCAAACCAGCCAGGGCTCCACTGATTTTTAGAGAGAGTGGAAGGGCAGGGGAGAGACACAGAGAGAGAAACATCGATGTGAGAGAGACATATCAATTGGTTGCTTCCCGCACGCTTCCCACCAGGGCCAGGATGGAGCCTGCAACCGAGGTACGTGTTCTTGACCGGACTGGAACCTGGGGCCCTTCAGTCTGTGGGCCGACACTCTATCCACTGAGCCAAACCAGCTTGGGCTCAAGCCATACTTTTAACTAGGATCAACGTTGTCCAAAATTCCAACAACGTTGGAGGTGGTGAGCCCCCTTACTGGTAGGGATCAACTGAGGGAGATGATACCACTAGGGGGAGCTATAGATGGGCCTGAGCACTAAGCAACAGGTGGAGTGGCAGCCTACCAAGGTTCCTCCTAGGATTCCATTTCTAGCCATTTCCTTCCCCACAAAGCTAAACCTTCCCCAATAATTAACTCCCAAGCTGGAAAACAAGACTGTGCATGATTCTCATCT
>NW_005871516.1:574306-575946 GCF_000147115.1 Myotis lucifugus
TTTTATTTTTTATTTTTAAAAAATCTTTATTGTTGCCCTAACCGGTTTGGCTCAGTGGATAGAGCGTTGGCCTGCGGACTCAAGGGTCCCAGGTTCGATTCCGGTCAAGGGCATGTACCTTGGTTGCGGACATATCCCCAGTGGGAAGTGTGCAGGAGGCAGCTGATCAATGTTTCTCTCTCACTGATGTTTCTAACTCTCTATCCCTCTCCCTTCCCCTCTGTAAAAAAACAATAAAATATATTTTAAAAAATCTTTATCGTTGAGAGTATTACATATGTCCCCTATTTTCCCCCCATTGACCCCTTCTAGTCCCGCCCCCCACCCAATGCTTTCACCACCCTATTGTCTGTGTCCATGGGTTATGCATATATGCATACAAGTTCACAAAGAGCTGTTTTAAAAAATGTAACATGTCTTGTAAAAAGATGGAAAAATAAAGAGTAATAAGGAAAATGATTATAGATGTTGAGGTAGCTCTATCTATATGACAAAAAAGAAAGTAATTTAAAATATGAATAGACAAAGTATAAGGTCCCCTAATTTATAGAACACCAATTTATGGGAAGCGTTACAGAATTAATTCATTATTTAACTGGCTAGAGAGAAAGAAACAATTTGATTGGTACTATTCTACACAGTATGGATTTATTCTACTAAAGCTATATTCTTACTTATTATGCCCACCATGAAGGAAAATTTCCCATGCACCAGTATATTTTTATTCTTTAACATCCAAGCTCATTTTTTTCTTCTAATATTTGAACATGTACAAGAGGCAGTTTGCCTCAAAAGTGACAAATAGCACTGCATATGGTAATGAGTGAGTATGGGAAGGCTGGCAATTGTGGGGGCGAATGTAATTCCCGACGTACAAAGTAATAACATTATACGATGCCTAGCAGGTGGAGGCAGAGTCCTTAAAGATCCATAAACCATGGCAGGCGTTGCAAGCCAATGACGACAGCTGTAAATTACTCAGTGAGGGTACCACCTACAGCAGAGACCAGTAAAGGCTCCGTGCTTCCACCATTTCTTTTTCTAAAAAAAGATTTTTACTGATTTCAGAGAGGAAGGGAGAGGGAGAGAGAGACAGAAACATCAATGATGAGAGAGAACCATTGATCGGCTGCCTCCTGTACGTCCCCTACTGGGGATGGAACCTGCAACCCAGGCATGTTCCCTGACCGGTAATCCAACCGGGGACCTTTAGGTTCATGGGTCGATACTCAACCACTGAGTCACGCTGGCCCGGCTCTTTCCCCCCATTTAAAGGAGTAAATCTGATTAACAGACATTCCTCGATGTTCTTGGTAGTTTTTCTTCTCTTGTCAAAACAGAAAAAAAAAATCTAAGCCGTAAAGATGGGGGACCAGGGAGGAAAGTCACTGTAACTAGAATAAAACCGCTGAATTCCCTCTTTGTTCTAGAGCAGCGGTTCTCAACCTGTGGGTCGCGACCCCTTGGGGGGGTCGAACGGCCCTTTCACAGGGGTCGCCTAAGACCATCGGAAAACACATATATAATTACATATTGTTTTTGTGATTCATCACTATGCTTTCATTATGTTCAATTTGTAACAATGCAAATACATCCTGCATATCAGATATTTACATGACAATTCATAACAGTAGCAAAAT
>NW_005871516.1:578482-581693 GCF_000147115.1 Myotis lucifugus
GTTCTATCTCTTCTTCTTCTTGATTGGCTGCCTCCTGCACGCCCCATGCTGGTAATTGAGCCTGCAACCCAGGCATATGCCCTGACCGGGAATCTAACCTCGACCTCCTGGTTAATAGGTCGATGCTCAACCACTGAGCCACGCCGGCTGGGCTCTGCTTCTTCTTATAGGGGCACTACACCCATCCTGGGAGCCCACACTCATGACTTCATCTCTAAACCTAAGGACCTCCAAAAGGTCCCAGCTCCCAATACCATCGCATTGGGGATTAGGATTTCAATATATGAATGTAGGGGAGACAAGAATATTCAGTCCATAACACCCCAAAAATGACCACGAATCATCAGGTGATGAACCGCCACTTGGTTCCTGTCCTGGAGGCTGGCAGGGTTCTCACTGCAGACTCTCTGTCTTTTGCTTCGGTGGGGTCCCTGTGCTAAACTACCCCGGACGAAAGCGTGGTGGTGGTGGGCACATGTGCGACTGTCCCGTTTGAGTTTGGAGCTGGGTCCCCTTCATTGAGCCCTCATCAATTGTTGGTTCTAGAGCAGCGGTTCTCAACCTGTGGGTCGTGACCCCTTTGGCAGTCGAACAACCTTTTCACAGGGGTCGCCTAAGACCATCGGAAAACACATATATAATTACATACTGTTTTTGTGATTAATCACTATGCTTTCATTATGTTCAATTTGCAACAATGAAAATACATCCCGCATATCAGATATTTACATGACGATTCATAACAGTAGCAAAATGACAGTGATGAAGTAGCAACGAAAATAATTTTATGGTTGGGGGTCACCACAACATGAGGAACTGTATTAAAGGGTCGCGGCATTAGGAAGGTTGAGAACCACTGTTCTAGGTGAACTCTCAAAACGGCAACCCGCCCCCTTGCTTGCCCTTCCGCAGCTCCAGAGCCGCCTCTGAGGCTGGGCCTCCGTGCTCACTGCTCATCACCTGGGCTGTCTCAAGAGGCAGGTCGTGTACCTGGACCCACCCACACGCTGACCTCGAGCTCACACCACGCCCTGAAGAAGTCTACCTGTTCCCAAAGACATCAAGTTTGGGCCGAAAAGTTGCCCCACAAAATGAGCCGGGGTCATCCCCCAGATGAACGCCAAGCGGGTTCTTCCCACTCTGAAGACCACGCCTGTTTGTGAAAGGGTTGTGTGCCCCTCTTATAAGACGGGGCCACAACGGCAGCTGCCAATCTAGGGGACTCCTCGTGAAGTCTGAGGGGCCACGTGATAATACGGGCGGGGCCTCGCCCCCATCTGCGTGGCCCCTGCCCCTGCTCAGTGCCCAATGGCACAGGCTATGTCTTTAGAAATCTGTCGTCCACGCTGAAGCTTAAGACCACCGACCATCTCTGAGAGCTTTATCAACAAGACACGCGGGTTTCAGTACAACCACAGGGGAGCAAATGGTCTCTGTTTCCGGGGTGACCCCAGGCAAAGGCCCCTGGCATGAAGCCCAGCGGGCTGCTGAGAGTGGCCCCCCCTGGAGGACCACAGCAGAGGGGCCAGGGCTGACAAAGGCCACGCTCCTGGGCGTTTGAGTCCATTCTTCCCAATGAGATCAGCGGTACAGAAAACCCAAATGGCAATCCCCTAGGACCGTGGTCGGCAAACTGCGGCTCGCGAGCCACATGCGGCTCTTTGGCCCCTTGAGTGTGGCTCTTCCTAAGCCTTAGGAGTACCCTAATTAAGTTAATAACAATGTACCCACCTATATAGTTTAAGTTTAAAAAATTCGGCTCTCAAAAGAAATTTCAATCGTTGTACTGTTGATATTTGGCTCTGTTGACGAATGAGTTTGCCGACCACTGGCCTAGGAGGAAAGCCACGGGGCTTTTTAAAAAAAGCCCAAGAGACCAAAGGCAGACTTTTAACAAGAAAGCGTGGCCACTGAAAAGGAGACTGAGATACAAGCTTGGAATGTTTCGCATTAAAAACTAATCCCATGCTAAATGGTGCCAACTTGACATTGTGCCTGTCTCAGCCCCATGTCAGTGTTTCTGTGGCAGATGGCAAGGAGCAAAATGACCCAAAAATGTCAATTCTTTTTTCTTACGATAAACGGAAGCTATCAAAGCTCACAAAAGAAACCGAGAGCCCATATTCCTGAGGAATCCAGCAGTACTTTCAATTTCTAATTCTTGCCCCCAATACAGAGGGTTTTAAAGTAACATGGTCTCTTTAACTTTTTTAGTTGTTTTTTGGGGGAGAACAAGATGTTATGGGCACCCTTGCGAGTTCTCTTTCTCTGAAGCAACCACTCTTACCAGGCTGTGGTGTGCCCCAGAATTCATATTTAATCCAGAGTAGAGATGTATTCATGTTTGTGTTGTCCCTTTTTTATGCAAATAGAGCAACATAGACCCATTATTCTGCACCTTAGATTTTCTAATTAATATACTGAGGATACTGCTCTATATTTTCAGTTTCACATATTCATGCAACAAATATGTATTGAACACAGTCTATTTGCAAGGCCCGGATCCTGAGGTTATCACGTTGCAAGGAAGGCTAAGACGAGAACAAAGGAATTACCTCTCTCCGCTCCAACTTCCCACTTCACAAGGTTTAATTCAAACTAAAAAAAAAAATCATAAGATCTGCCAACTTTATTTAAGTCCTCTGGTAAGTCAATTATATTTTCCCTTTGATCTTTAAAAGCATCAAAAGGTACAAGATCCAGCCCAGCCACCGTGGCTCAGTGGTTGAGTGCTGACCTATGAACCAGGAGGTCACGGTTCCATTTCCGGTCAGGGCACATGCCCGGGTCATGGGCTCGATCCCCAGTGGGGGATGTGCAGGAGGCAGCCGATTGATGATTCTCTCTCATCATGGCTGTTTCCATCAATGGTTCATGGGTCGAAGCTCAACTACTGAGCCAGGCCGGCCGGGCTACACAAAGATCTATTGATGTAACTTTACATCAATGGGATTTTTTGCTTCTTTTTAGAAACACAAATGAAGGAGGGTATATAAAGCTTAAAAATAAGTATGTTGTGCCTTAACTAGTTTGGCTCAGTGGATAGAGCGTCGGGCCTACAGACTCAAGGGTCCCAGGTTCGATTCCGGTCAAGGGCATGTACCTTGGTTGCGGGCACACCCCCAGTAGGGAGTGTGCAGGAGGCAGCTGATCGATGTTTCTAACTCTGTATCCCTCTCACTTCCTCTCTGTAAAAAAAAAAATCAATAAA
>NW_005871516.1:582162-597258 GCF_000147115.1 Myotis lucifugus
AAAGTATAGCCTGACTGTACTATGACAACACACCCCACGCAGATGAGCCACGCATCCTATGAGCTAATTAATCAGCCATAGTGTCATAAGAAACATTATGCTACGAGAAATAAGCCAGTCATAGAAAGACAATCATCACATGATCTCATTTACATTGGACTGTAATGGACGAAACATAAGGAACACCTAAATAGATCCAGAGACATGAATGAATGGAACAGACTGACAGATCTCAGAGGGGGGAGGGGGATGGGAGGATGGGAAGAGATCAACTAAAGAACATATATGCATAGCCCATGGACACAGACAATAGGGTGGTGAAGGCCTGGGGTGGGGCAAGGCTGGGTGGAGGGGGAGATGGGGGACATCTGTAATACTAACAAAAAATAAATTTAAAAAATAAACGTTAAAATCAGAGCATGACAGCTAGTGCAAAAGTGAGATTTATTAAGCACACACAGGTGTACTTTCCCCCCTTTCTATCAGAGATTTTATCCATTCCCTAAAACACTTCTATACTATATTTTAAGTTCACTATTGAAACTAAAATAAACACAGTCCTTAAACAAATGAGGACATCAATCCAAGAACTTTTGTAACAAAGGCTATAAATCCACAGCAAACTTCCAACTCCAAACACCAAATTTCCCCAAGTAGATAGAGCTGCGCTTCTAGGGTGGCGTCACAAGGGAGGCTGACTCAAGGGGATACATTTGGGGGAGTCTGAACCCTTCCTGGAGCCAAAAGCAGATGCCCACAGCCAAGTCCTTAGGGGCCAACGACCTCTGGGCACATGATCCACACAGTGGGTTGCTAAATGCAAAGAGTAAGACGAGAAGAGATGACAGAGAGAGACAAACACTAATGCGTACCTGGGAATGCCAATGAATATGGAGTGTTGAAGCAAGAACAGGAAAGGGAGGGGAGAGTGAACTTGATCTATTATAAGGTCAACTGGAGGGACTTCCGGAGAAGTCTGATGTTATACCATGTCCATGTTCACGGGGTGGGGGGTGGGGGGGGTACTTAAAGTTGCAGTAAAGGTCAACAACCTGAGCTGTATCATTTCTCCTGCAATCCTCTGAGCATCTCCCAGAGATTCCATCCATCTTGAACCTAGTTCATTCCCAGGTCATCCAGCTAATTAGTTTCTTTTAGTTCATTCCCAGGTCTTCCATCTGTCACATCGATTTTACAATCAACCTTATGCTTCATCAGCAACGACATCAATGGATGCCTTTTATCCATCATCCCTACATACTAGGTCTGGGTCTTCTCACCCAATGCGACCTGTCCAGCATCCATCAGGAGTCATCGGTACCCATGAGGCCGACTAATGGGATGGAAATTTGAACCGAGTTCATACTTGCTTAGTTTTGCACTTCCTTGAGCCCATGCAGTATGATTCCTTCACCGGAGACCACAGAAAAATGAACGAGAGAGGCTATTCATCTTTATGATATTGCTGCTATGAGCAATTTATAATTTTTAATGCCCTTACACCATCTTCAAGGAGAAACTCTAAGACACCAATACATTCAATCCCCTAAAATTGTTCCCATACGATCCCTTTTTTGTTTGTTTGTTTTTTTAATATATTTTTATTATTGATTTTTTTTTTTTTACAGAGAGAAAGGGACAGGAATAGAGAGTTAGAAACATCGATGAGAGAGAAACATCGATCAGCTGCCTCCTGCACACTCCCTACTGGGTATGTGCCCGCAACCTAGGTACATGCCTTGACAGGAATCGAACCTGGGATCCTTAAGTCCGCAGGCCGATGCTCTATCCACTGAGCCAAACCGGTAAGGGCACGATCCCCTTTCTTGACAATCAGTATTTCACCCATCCTAATGAATATAATCACTCACCCTTTATTCTATGTGCTGCGTTCCAAAAGTCACCTCCCTAACGTAACAAGAGACACTTTGACTGCTCTCATCACGTGGGAAATCCCAAGGGTCTTAGGAGCTCTGTGCCAGAAACAGGACCAAGACCAATATATATGTCATGTCATAAATCACAGCATCACACTGAGCAAATGCCAGGGCACCAATGCAGGTGACATCAAGAAGGAAGAACACACCTGACTTAGGAGCAGACTGGATATGAGGAGGGAAGAGACACATCCAAGACTGGAAGTTGTAGAGGCTGCGACACGGGAGGTTTGGCCTGGCTTCCCTTCACTGTACAGTGGGGCATTGACTTACGAGTTTAATTCGTTCTGTGATGGAGCTCGTAACTCAAATTACTCGTATGTCAAATCATAAAGTGAACGAGTGAAACATGTGATGCTGGGCTGATGTTGTGGCGTTCACTGTGACGTTCGCTGCGCCAACTAGCGGTGGGGTATCTGAAGCTGGCTCGTATCCCGAATTTTAGCTCGCAACTCAAAGCAAAAAATCGGCCGAGAGACGGCTCGTATCTCGAAAAACTCGTTAGTCGAGACACTCGTAAGTCAAGGCCCCACTGTATCTTTGAAGGCTATGTGGCGAGGCAGTTTAAGAAGCCAGGGCACTATCTCTCTTACCAGCTGTGTGTCCTTAGGAAAGTACTTAACATCTCTGTGCCTTGCCTCAGTACAATCAGGATGATCATTATAACAACAATAACAGCAGCAACAACAACAACATCATCTGCCTACAAGGAAGCATGAAGATTACGAAAGTGATTAAAACATAGCACCGATGTCCTACATATTTACAAAATATTGGAAAACATCGAGGCATTTCCTTGGCTTTGGAATAATTTAAAGTTGATTGTAGCCATGCAGTGTGGGTTTCCTTATTTGCAATGCTTCTACATTTGTAGTTTAAAAAATAAAGCCACCCTAGGCCAGAGCCCACATCACGCTGGCCATCTGGTATACCACCCAGCAGGCCCCACCCTGCTGACTCTCACAAGGTCCAGGGGTTGACACACAGTGAGCGCCTTTGCTCTGGGAAGGTAACTGACCACATTTGCCCGATGAGAAGCAGATGGGGTTCCTTCGCATCGTGGGGGGGACTTAGAGCGAGTCGAACCCGTAGATGCACTCCCCTTGCAGTCAAAGACTGGTTTGCCAGCCCCCGGCTTTCCGGACCGGGTTCCGGCTCGGAGGGAAGATGAACACAGTTCCCTTTGCAAAAGGCAGCTGGGCAGGATGTCTTCTCTGCCCAAGTGTTATCATCTTAGTGTCTGCGTTGGGGAAGAGCTGGTGCAGACCAAAGCTTTGGTTTTGATGTACAATTGGGTAACGTCTTCCCGCTCTCTAAACGGTCATGAGTCAAAGGAGCCAGAGGATGGCCTGGAAGCAGGCAGCTTGCAGTCACATTCCCGCCCCCCCCCCCCTTTTTGGTCACCCTCTCTGTCCCCACGGTCCCTCCCCTGGACTCAGAAGGAAGCTGGCTCCTTTGAAAATCTAAACACGTTCATAGCAGGCCGTGCTATTGTGTCTATGTGTCCCAGCCCCCGACCGCCTCCTGGTATTTCTCCCTGACCGCTGTGCAAGGCTGTCTGTCACTAGGCCCTAGCTGGTGTGGCTCAGTGGACAGAGCGCCGGCCTGTGGACTGAAGGGTCCCAGGTTCGATTCCGGTCCAGGGCACATGCCCAGGTTGTGGGCTCTATCCCCAGTGTGGGGCGTGAAGGAGGCAGCCGATCAATGATTCTCTCTCATCGTTGATGTTTCTCTCTCTCTCTCTCCCTCTCCCTTCCTCTCTGAATACAATAAAAAAATATATTTTTAAAAAAGAGCCCTAACCGGGTTGGCTCAGTGGATAGAGCGTCAGCCTGCGAACTCAAGGTCCCAGGTTTGATTCCCGGCCAAGGGCATGTACCTTGGGTGTGGGCACATCCCCAGTAGGGCGGGTGCGGGAGGCAGCTGATCGATGTTTCTCTCTCATCGATGGTTTCTAACTCTCTATCCCTCTCCCTTCCTCTATGTAAAAAAATCAATAAAATATGTTAAAAAAAAGAAAAAAGAAAAGAAAGAAAGAAAAAAGGGACTGCCACTGGCCTTCAGCTTGTGCCCACGCTGAAAGTGTGCTGGCAGGGGCTCTCTGGGCATTTCAGCCCCGTGCTTTCTAATCCTTAAAGGAATGTTCTCGGGCTACGGAGGGGAAGAAAAGAATGATTATGCCTTCCCAGCACGAAGGAGCCCCGTGAACCCTCAGGCTGGGGAGGTGGTCCCCGCCCCCCCCCCCCCGTCCTGCTGGTTCAGGAGAAATAAGTGCCTTTAATTTGACTTCTCCACAGGCCAGAGGCACGTCTACAACAGAGGAGATGCCAAAACAGTAGCAGAGCTCGGGGTGGGGGGGGGGAGCCTGTCCTTCATCTTTGCAGCTTCTTTCCTGGGGTCTCCCAGCCGCTGACGGGTGCCCCGGTGGACGAGGAGGTCAGGAACTGAGCCGCGATGCTCTCGTCCACCGGCTCCCCGTGGCCCTTCTCCGCGTGGCTGGGCAGGCCGACCCACTTCTATAAATGCCCACACTCCCCTCATCAGCGCTCTCCATTCATCGGGATTATAAACGGAACAATCGTTTCCCACACATCAGCTGTGCCGTCAAACACGTGTCTATCAGGCGCACTGGCTACACAGCAATGGCTTCTATTTTCTCCTAAATGTTATGCAATATTATTACCTTCATCCCTGACTCCTGAAAGAAATCATCCAGTGGCTTCACTTGTTAGAAGGGGTCTTCCTCCTCCCGCCCCTTCCCGTGGCACAGGTGATGGAGAAAAGTCACACGGAGCCGAGACCGTGAACTGAGCACACGGTCATGTCCACGGCCAATCCTAACGCCCCCTCCAAGGACCTCACGTGTCCACAAGGCGCACCTGCCCCAGCCATGTTTGCTCTGCACAGGGCATCGACAAACCACAAACCTTTCCTGCAACAAAGGGCGGTTCTGTCCCTTCGGCTTGGAAATGACCAAGCTTTTAAAAATATATACACTGGATTGGCAAGTTCATTATGGACGGTCAAGATTATTATGACCACCCAATCCGGTCCAATGAAGTGAATTAGTTATGCAAATAAATAATAATTAAACCTTGAGAGTATTGCTTAGGAAGTTTTCAATATTCAGTATTTTTGGGAGTGTCGATGAAAGTACTGATGGGGTGGACATAATAATCTGGCCACTCAGTGTATATTTCTATTGATTTCAGAGAGGAAGGTTAGAGGGAGAGGGAGATGGAAACATCCATGATGAGAGAGAATCATGGACAGGCTGCCTCCTGTTCACCCCACACTGGGAATCGAGCCCCCAACCCGGGCATGGGTCCTGACCGGGAATCAAACCGGGACATCCTGGTTCATAGGTCGACGCTCGACCACTGAGCCACGCCGGCCGGGCACGATGACAGTTTTAAAAGGAAAAAAAATAAATGCATCACTTAGACGTTGGCTCTGGTAACATTTAACCTGCAAATGCCTCCAACCAGCGGTGGAGTCCGCAGACGGTGACAATTCACTCGTCAGAACAGAAAGCTGCTCCGGTTTGGAGACACATGAAAACATCAAGAAGGCAGGCAGCAACTCCCCCAAAGTCTCCCGGAAACCACAACTGCGCTCAGAGGAGCGGGTGCCCTTCGCAGCCGGCATCCATCGGGGCTCCACTGAGGTCACCGTGGGACTGTCCTCCTGGGGGGGAACCCAGCCGACACCCCTCCTCAGTGACAAGGCAGCATCACCCCAGACACGAAAGGAGTCATTTTTCCCAAACCAGCGGCTGACTCTTCAAGTTGGTGGCAAGGCTGCCCCTGCCCTTCCCCTGAGAAGCTGACCGTGGCCCCGGAGCACAGGTGGCTGTCCTTTCACGCTCCCACCCGCCTGCTAGGCGTCCTCAGGCAGCAGCGTGGGTCTGCGGGAAACCAGAGGAAACCAGAGGTTCTTACCATGGTGCTGGGACCTGCCCTCCCCTCGGATCCCGGCGGCCCGGGGCTGCGGCTGGCGTGCTGCTCCCCGCGCCACTGTTGCCTTTGGCGGCAGAAGGTTCCATGTGGTGCGAGCGCCTGGCCGCTGGTGGTATTTCAGTCCCTGCCTGGCTGGCTGGCCTGGATGTTCTGGAAATCAGCCAAGCCGAGCACGGAGCCTGCAGCCGGCAGCTTCAGAGTCTGAAGTCGGAACGTGCTGGGGGGAAGGTGGGCCCGGCAGTAGGCGTGTTCAGCAAACACCAGGGGCTGCTGCAGTCAGTGACTTTTCTCTGCAACTGAGCTGGGCTTTGCTGCTGGTGGAATGAATGCAACGCTGGCCAGGGCTCCAGCGGACCCGGGGATGCAGGCGCCGAGCCCACTTCCACTCCTCCAACCGACCGGACTTGGCTGCGGTTCTAATCAGGGACGAGCATTCTTTCCAGAAGGATTGGAAGGAAGAGGGCAAAGCTGCGGGGCCTCCAGGCGTCAGCGGCTCCAGGGTTGGTGGGAGTCTGCAGAGGGCTCCCGGGAACAAGCATCGGACCTCTTTGACCTTAACCATGGGGTGTCAGCCCCCAACACGTGGGGAGAGTTCTCTGCTGGTGCAAGGAGCCCACGGAGCCCACGCAGCCTTATCTTCCGGAACAAAGTTCTCCAAGGGCAGCAACCCGGCGGCGAAGACTCTTTAAATCCAGCTGGGTTATACTAAACTATGAATTAAACCTCATGAAGCTAACAAACTCTTTGCTCCTTCTATGCTTTGTCAACATTTTTTTAAATATATTTTATTGATTTTTTACAGAGAGGAAGGGAGAGGGATAGAGAGTTAGAAACATCGATGAGAGAGAAACATCGATCAGCTGCCTCCTGCACATCTACTGGGGATGTGCCTGCAACCCAGGTACATGCCCTTGACCGGAATCGAACCTGGGACCTTTCAGTCCGCAGGCCGACGCTCTATCCACTGAGCCAAACCAGTTTCGGCATCATTTTATTGGTTAAAAATTTTCTCTCGGTCGGACTGGCATGGCTCAGTGGTTGAGTGTTGACCTATGAACCAGGAGGTCAAGGTTCGATTCCCGGTCAGGTCACATGCCCAGGTTGTGGACTCGATCTCCAGTAGGGGGCGTGCAGGAGGCAGCCGATCCCTGATTCTCTCTCATCACTAATGTTTCACACTCCCTCTCCCTTCCTCTCTGAAATCAATAAAAATATATTCTTTACAAAAATAGGAATCCATTGCATTGATCAGGCCCGATAGCATCAAGAAGTAGCGGTGAATCAATCGAGTCCAAGAAAACGACTCACTTTTCTTCCCTGTAGGCAACGGTCTTTCACAGCAGGAGTGGGAGGCAGACCAGGTGCCCAGGTGAGACGACAGGGCCCACGTCTGTGGCCAAGAGGCAGCTCGGTGCTCGCACACAGTAGGTGCTAGACGTGTACTGAATCCATACCAACCTTCAAGGGCTGCTGGGAACTCTGGCATGCCAGCCGCTTGCCCTCAAGCTGGGAGGAGCCAGCGCTGCCTAATTTGGGGTCTCAGCTCATGACCCCATCCATCCCTCTGTCCTTTCGCTAGGACACCGGGCCACACTGCTTCAACTGTCCCCTACACCAATTCCTTGTACTCACATGGAATGAGCTGGGGACATCCATGGTGGTGGGGCCAGTAAGAAAGCCTCCCTGCTTTCCACCAGCCTTGGTCTTTGTAGGCAATGGACACCCCTTGGCATCAATGAGGCATCTCCCTTTCCTTGCACTTGCTCTTCAAGGTCCAATGCCCTTTGACCATCAGAAGACACCCCCGATGGCTACAACCCATAGCAATTCTCTGATCCAAGATGGTATCCAACCCTTTCACATTCACTCAGATCCTGTCTCCTGGCAGTCTTTGGGCCATTGTTTTTACTTTCTTTGTTACTTTTCGGTATGTCTTACCATCCAGCCAAATGGTAAACATGTTATGCCTGTATAAAATTCACAAATGGCCCTGGCTGGTTTGGCTCAGTGGAGAGAGCATTGGCCTGGAGTCTGAAGGGTCCCGGGTTCGATTCCAGTCACATGATTCCAGGCACATGCCCGGGTTGGGGGCTTGATCCCCACTAGGGGGCGTGCAGGAGGCAGCTGATCAATGATTCTCTCACATCATTGATGTTTCTCTCTCTCTCCCACTCCCTTCCTCTCTGAAATCAATACAAATATATTTTAAACCAATCAATCAAATTCACAGATGGCATCCTACTGATTGACATGAAAAATTAAGACTACTCACCATGGACGTTAAGGCCCCTCATGAACGGGCCTCTTTAAGTCTGCTCTCCCGTCACCCCCCTGCCAGTACCTCTGCTTTGGTTACAAAGAACATCTTGCAGTTCCCCGTCCCCCCAAATCCCTGGGCTCCCTTGTGCTTCCAGGCCTTTGCACATGCGGGGTCCACCAGGGAACCCCAGCTCCTCCCTCAGTGCTCACCCTCTGGGCCGTCTCCGCTGGTCCCCAAAGGCTGGGGGAGGGGCACTCAACACCGGTGTGCCCATCCCCGTGTGTGTGTCAGAGCCCTGCACACCCCTAAGCAGATTTCTGCAATGAGCGATTGCAGACCGTGGACGGGCACTGTTTTTCCCGAAGAAAAGTAGACTTTTTCTCAAAGAATTACTATTTGGCAGGAATACGAAGAAGGATTTCTGAAGCGTCGTCTGTCTGTTGACTGAACCAGGATTCTGTTGACGGTAAGAACTGTGTGGACGCTCGGGTTAACCAAGATCGTCAGACTTCCCGGCTTGATTGCGTCGCAACACAATGAGTCACTAACTCACAGCCACCTCCTTGACACCAGCCTGTGCACCATCAACATGGACGCTAGGAATCTCCGGGAAGTGAGATGTAGGAAAAAAAAAATGAAAATTTCTATCCAACAGTGGTCTGTATGTTTTCATGAACAATGTGGAAATCCAAAAAGCCAGTCCTTTCCTCCTGGGTTTCCCAGCCCCCCCGCCCCCCCCCCCTTACAGCTGGAGGACCCAGGCCCAGCACTGAAGGGTCTCAGATCCACGGCGAAAGGGCCAGTGGAGAACCCCACCCCCACCCTGGAAGGGCGCAAGGAAAGGAATTCAATAGCACCTACTCTGTTAGCACCTACTCTGTTTAGTATTTTCTTATAGAACAAACCCACTTTATCTTTTTAAAAAATCTTTATCGCACCTTAAATAGATATTAAAACACACCTGAGGAGGCTAGCAAGACACCATCACTTCCCTCCAAAGAGTGTTCATTATTCGTTTACTTAGTATTTCATTTTTTTCTTTCTAATGCATTTGTTGCGGTCACATGGGTTAATAACATTTTACAGGTTTCAGGTCTACAATTCTATTACGCATCACCTGTATATTGTATTGGGTGTTCAACAACTAAAGTCAAGCCTCCTTCCATCACCATGTATCCCCCTTTACCCTCTTCTACCTACTCCCACCCCCCCTTCCCTCTGGTAGGTAATCACCATACTACTGTCTGTGTCTATGAGTTTTGAGGTTTGGTTGTTTTTGCTCAATCTCTTCACCTTTTTTTTCACTCTACTCAGTATCTTCATGTTGGTCCTGCCTGAATAAAAAGCTTATTTCACATTCCAAAAAGGGTAGCCAATTGAAACTGGAAGCTCCCTGTGGCCACTGATACATCCAGCTCCTGCTACCACAACCCCCGGCTTCCCTGTGGGCAAGAGTCCAGAGCAAGCATGTCAAACTCGCGGCCCGCGGGCCCCATGCCTTGTTTATTTGGCCTGTGTTAGCCTTTGAGTTTGACACGCTTGGTCCAGAGGAAATGAGGACTAGCAGACGCTTCTATCCCACAGAGCAGAACTACACCCACCACCCCCTCAGGAGAACAGAGGGCTGTGCTGGGCCTGTGTACCTTCCCCTGATCCCCCACCTCCAGTGCCAACCCCAAATCCCACCTTCCTGGGTTGCCCCGATGTTTGCTCTGTGTTGGATGGGGTTGGCCTCACCCACCCACCCCCGGCCTGCTCCACAGTTGTAGCCACTTCAGTGACGGGACTCAGAGAGCTCCGCATGGGCCAGTGGTTACTGAACCCCTTAGAAATAATCGCACAGGCAAGACGGTGCTTTCAAATGTAATCTCCATCCAACCCACCCCGTCTAAGAATCACGGAGCCTGTAGCGCGGCCTTTCCATTTCTAATAATCCTTCAAAAGGCTCTGTTTCCGCGGACTGAAATTGACGCTGGCACAGGAGAAATCAGGTCAAGGCCCCGAGCAAAAGAAACCGCCACTTCCGAAAGCCACCCCAAGATCGCCAAATATTTCCATTACGGAAACAGGTCCCCGGGGGGAAAACACATTTCAGCAGTAAAAATATTTACAGGAATTTCCACGACTGTCTTATGTGTGAGATAGGAAAGCATGCAGGATGGGTTTCTAACCGTGAAGAGTGAAGGCAGGGAGGAAAAAATTCAGGAGGCAGCAGTAAAATGGGGGTGCCCTCGGGGAGGGTAGCGGCTCATCTCAGGGTCTCGACAGGCTTGCAGAAGGCATGCCGCCTGCCCCGGGGGCCGTGCTGAGCTATAGGAACAGCTGACCAGCCGCCCCGAATCTCTGCAGCCCGTCTCAGCTCATCCTTTCCAGTTCTGGGCTGGACCAACTATTTCTTCTCAACCGTCAGGGATCATGCTCCTGCTCTACCTTTTCACCACAAGAGGGAGCTGCAGCACAATCAGGGTGGAGCTCTCCAGCCTATGTCGTGATAACAGACTCCCTGGACCAGTTAGGACGCTGGGGGAAATGAATGTGATCCATCCATTGTTCAAAATAAGTTTCCAGCCCGGCCAGTGTGGCTCAGTGGTTGAGCATCAACCCATGAAGCAGGAGGTCACGGTTCGATTCCTGGTCAGGGCACATGCCCGGATTGCGGGCCCCATCCCCAGTGTGGGGTGTGCAGGAGGAAGCCCATCAATGATTCTCTCTCATTGGTGATATTTCTATCTATCTCTCTCTCCCTCTCTCTTCCTCTCTGAAATCAATAAAAAAAAATATTTTTTTAAAAAGTGTGTGTCAGTTTGATTTACAAGCTCCATGTAGTTAGATGTATAAAGTTTTGCCCTGGCCCCCGCCAATGAGGGGGTGGGTTTGCTCCCTTCTCTCCTTATTCCTCTTTTGAGAATCAAAGGCGTACCTTGGTTTGGTACAATTTAGTAGCTCTTGGTTGGGTTTCTATGGAGACGAGAACTGTGCAGAGACCAGGAGGTAATTTGGCAGCCACCTGGCCACATGTGGCTATTTAAAGTTTAATGAAATTTTACTGTTTCGTAAAAAATATATTTTTATTATTGATTTGAGAGAGGAAGGGAGGGAGGGAGGGAGAGAGAGAAGCATCAATGATGAGAGAGAATCATTGATCAGCTGCCTCCTGCACGCCCCACATTGGGGATGGAGTCCGCAACCTGGGCATGTGCCACAAACGGGAATTGAAGGGAATTGAACCGTGACCTCCTGGTTCGTAGGTCAACGCTTAACCAGTGAACCACACGGGCCGGGCACATTGCGTTTTTAAAAAAGCTGTTTCCACACAAAACAATACTTTAAGTAGTATATTCTATTACCTATTGTATTATCTAAAATATAACATACCTATTATCTGATCTACATAATACCTATTATATGACCTGTATCTATCATATTTCTTTTCTTTTTTTTTTCTTTTAGAAAGGGAGAAGAGGGGAGAGATAGAAATATCACTGATGAGAATCATTGATCAGCTGCCTCCTGCATGCCCCCTACTGGGGATGGAGCCTACAACCCAGGCATGTGCCCCTGACTGGGAATCAAACCATGACCTCCTGGTTCATAGGTCCACATTCAACCGCTGAACCACACAGGCCGGGCCGAGCACATCATATTATTATTATACTATCTATCCCTCAGCCTTCCCTCACCTCCTTGCCCCAAGGGAAACTTGGCCTTGTCCAGGGGCCACTGCTCTCCCTGCAGCCCCTCAGGGAAGCTGTTATTCCTCCCTTCATCCTTGTCCCCTGAGGTGGTGGATGACCTCCCTGCTCCTCATTGCCACTGAGATCATGCACTCTTCCTCCTTCTTCCCAGAGAGTTCCCAGTTTTGAATCTCATGCCATTAGATTAGCCCAGTGGTCGGCAAACTCATTAGTCAATGTTATGCCCAGATTTCAGGATCCCCAAAAAACCACACCAGGGAGCCAGCCGTGTCCGATGCAAAAGCATAAGAGTCTTTATTCAAGCCCGGGTTGGCTCCCCTACCCTCCTTACTGACGCAGCAGCAAGTGGCAGAGAGAGAGCTAGCCCGGTGGGAAGAGGGATTTTATAGGGGGTTGGAGTAAGGGGAGGAGAAAGGACTGTGGGCCCTGCCGATTGGCCAGGCGCAAGTGGGTGTCTTGTTACACAGGATGTGGTCATATCTATGGTGCGCACTTCTCTTGATTGTCATTGGTTAGTTTAAAGAAGTCCTGGGTGTGGCTAGCAGAGGCTTGGGCTTCCGGGAAGAAGCCTTGCTGAGCACATGGCTGCCCAAAAATGGAGGATCCAGGGTAAGATGGAGGGCGTAGCCCTTACCCTGGGGCAAGATGGAGGGCGTAGTCCTCGCCCTTTCAGTCAACAGAGCCAACTATCAACAGTACGACGATTGAAATTTCTTTTGAGAGCCAAATTTTTTAAACTTAAACTATATAGGTAGGTACATTGTTACTAACTCAATTAGGGTACTCCTAAGGCTTAGGAAGAGCCACACTCAAGGGGCCAAAGAGCCGCATGTGGCTCGTGAGCCGCAGTTTGCCGACCACTAGACCACCCAATACTGAGTGTCCTAAGTGTCACCACTGTCTACCGGTCCCAGCTCGGTTCTCACTGTGACAGAACATGGGGCCTCTTTCATCGTTTTATAGCTGCTGTACCAGGTCTGTGACTTAAGGGTTCCTACTTCAGTCCGGAGCCGGGAAGACAGCTCCTCCCCCACACTCTCCTACCATCCCCCTTCTAGGTGATATCCCGATATCGCAGCATCCTACAACTCCCAGACAAAATGTAAACGTATCTATTTTGGAAAATAAAGCTCAGTGCGTTACACTCATTTCCTTTTCAAACGTTTCGCAGCACAACCAAAGGCTGCGCTGCCAAGAGTTATAAAATTAGAGAGGAAAGGAAAATCTGTTATTTTCACAATAAGGTCTTTTCATTTAGCCAAAGCATTTCGAGTTCCAAAACAACTCACATCCCCACATGGTTGAGTTTTCACAGCGATTCTCTGACTTTTGGCATTTGTCATGAGCGCTCACTTAACAAAATATTTAACACTGTAATTTTTAAGCGATGCCTGAATTACAACTGGTATTTACAATATTATGATTAGATCACTATCCAATAAACAGAAAAGCATATGTAGTATGCTCATAGTATGCTGACCAGACAGGTATGCTATTCTGATTTTTTTCATTGTAAAAGTGATATGAGCTTGAAGTAAAATTCAAGTACTTTATTTATTTAAACAAAATTTTATTGATTTCAGAGAGGAAGGGAGTGGGGGAGAGAGAGAGAAACATCAATGGTGAGAGAGAATCACTGATTGGCTGCCGCCTGCACGCCCCCTACTGGGGATCAAGCCTGCAACCCGGGCATGTGCCCTGACTGGGAACCGAACCGTGACCTCCTGGTTCATAGGTTGACGCTCAACCACTGAGCCACAATGGCCAGACAAAATTCAAGCACTCTAGAGACATACAAAATAAAATAGCTTTCCTTTATCTTTGCCCCATTCTGTCCTACTCCTCAAATTACTTAAATTACTGTTAACAGCTTTGCACACATATTTGCAGATTTTAAAAATATGGTTAAAAAAAAAAAGAAATACAGGCGAGCCCAGCCAGTGTTATTCAGTGGCTGAGCGTTGACCTATGAACCAGGAGGTCATGGTTCGATTCCCAGTCAGAGCTTTTGCCTGAGTTAGTGGCTCAATCCCCAATGGGGGGCATGCAGGAGGCAGCCGATCAATGATTCTCTCTCATCATTGATGTTTCTCTCTCTTTCTCTCCCTCTCTCTCTCCCTCCCTCCCTCTTGAAATCAATAAAAATATATTAAAAATAAAATACAATAAAAATATGGTTTTACTTTTTACTTTACCAAATGGGATTTTACCATAGACAATGTTCTGAAACATTCTTCCATTCATGAAACATCTGTTGAAATATTCCAGGCCAGAATAGTCCTTTTCTCTAGTAACTGAATAGTATTTTCTCAAAAGAAAAATAACAATCTATAATAATAAAAGCATAATATGCTAATTAGACCAGACGTCCTACCGGACGAAGCTGGGGCTGCGAGGGAAGCCCGGGTCCCGGGTGCCAGCAGCCGGGGGACGGAAGGCCTACCACTGCACAAATTTCGTGCATCGAGCCTCTAGTAACAATAACAACAACAGAAAACACTTCGCTAATGCTCACTATGTATCAGACTCTGGTTGACCTCAACCGCTAATGACAACCCTGGGAGTTAGGTGCTGTCTCTCATCGCTTTACACATGACGAAGCTGAGTCACAGAAGGACCAATAACTCACTGAAGGTCACAGAGGGACTGAGAGGTGGCGCTATGGTTTACACTCAGACAATCTGGTCCCAAAGTCCATGGTCTTCCCAGCAGGCTAACTGGTGACGCTGCAAACTGCTTCCCAGGCTCCACGGAAGTGGGCATCCCCATTGTTCCCTATTTCAAACCAGGCCACAGCGAACACCCTCAACATATGCATCCATCGTTCTTGGGGATTCATTTCTTTTTTTTTTAAATATATTTTATTGATTTCTTACAGAGAGGAAGGGAGAGAGACAGAGAGTTAGAAACATCGATCAGCTGCCTTCTGCACACCTCCTACTAGGGATGTGCCCGCAACCCAGGTACATGCCCTTGACTGGAATCGAACCCGGGACCTTTCAGTCCGCAGGCCGACGCTCCATCCACTGAGCCAAACCGGTTTGGCGGGGATTCATTTCTAGAAGTAAGATGCTTGGACCGGCATTTACGATTTGGGAGGGTCTAACCGACTTCTGGAAAGCGTCCTTGCCATCATTTCCCCCAAACAAAGCTGTTTCCTTGCACCTCCCTGACCCTGGATCGTTTTTCTTGTGCGATAAGCCAGGAAACACACAACGAAATCCTGGTCTTGCTTGGACCCCCAG
>NW_005871516.1:597358-632810 GCF_000147115.1 Myotis lucifugus
CCCCGATGGCTCGGAGCAGCTGCTACACACGGGCTCCCGGGTAAGGTCCAGAGGCAAAGGGCTGAGAACAGAACGCATGCAACACAGCCGCCTCCTCCCAAGCAAACTCGCCAGCATAGCAGAGAGATAACGAAGTTTACCTGTGGTTAGAGCTCCCGACCTGCCCAACTGCAATCATTTTCCCTTGCGGTAAGTGTAGTACTGATCCCAGGTGAGGTGTTAGGAAAAGCAAACATGATGGTTTCCAAGACCCCCCAGGAGGGGCCAGAGGATGGGACGGCCTGGGTTTGAATTGGGGAGCCTTCACTTAATTAGCTGGGGGCGTCTTTGGGCAAATCAGTTAATGTCATCCAGTGTCCAAGTGTCCACGGAACAAGAACCAGAAAATTCACCAGGCAGAGTTATAAGAATGAAGGGCAAGATCTGTAAGTCTCCATTACAGATCTGGCCACACGATAAGTAGGCAATTATTAATACTGAGTGACATTGATTATTATTACGGTTGATAATACAGTTGACTCTTGAACATTGGTTTGAACTGCACAGGTCCAATTATATTTGGACATTTTTCCATAAGTATACAGTCAGCCCTCCGGACCCCTGGGTTTTGCATCCGTGGATTCAACCGGGATATAAATCGATAGGTAGGAATCTGCAGATGCACGAGCCCAATTGTATGCACTATTCCATGCCATATTTTATTTTATTTTATTTTATTAAATATATTTTATTGATTTTTTACAGAGAGGAAGGGAGAGGGATAGAGAGTTAGAAACATCGATGAGAGAAAAGCATCGATCAGCTGCCTGCTGCACACCCCCTACTGGGGATGTGCCTGCAACCAAGGTACATGCCCTTGACCGGAATCGAATCCGGGACTCTTCAGTCCCCAGGCCGACACTCTATCCAGTGAGCCCAACCGGCTAGGGCTCCATGCCATATTTTAAATATATATCTATATTGATTTCAGAGAGGAAGGTAGAGGGAGAGAGAGACAGAAACGTCAATGATAGAGAATCATTGATTGGCTGCCTCCTGCACACCCCTCACTGGGGATTGAGCCTGCAACCCGGGCATGTGCCCTGACCGGGAATCAAACCATGACCTCCTAGTTCATGGGTAGATGCTCAACCACTGAGCCACACCAGCCGGGCTCCACACCATATCCTCTATAATAAAAGGGTAATATGCAAATTGACCTAACGGCAGAACGGCCAGAACGACCGCTCAACCAGTCACTATAAGGCGTACTGACCACCTCTTGGTCCCTTTCCCCGGCCGGCAGGCTCCGATTGCCTGACGGCGAATGGAGAACCAGGGGTGGGTGGCAGTGGGTGGCGGGGATGGCTGCAGGCAGCCTGGGAAGATGGCCCTGATCGCAGGCCAGGCCTAGGGACCATACCCACGCATGAATTTCGTGTGCCAGGCCTCTAGTTGTATATAATGGACTGGAGTATCCGCAGATCTTGGTATCCACAGGGTCTTGGAGCCAAACCCCTGAGGATGGGAAGGTTACTGTAGTTAAGGTTTGGGGGAGTCAAAAGTTATATATGGATTTTCAACTGCCCATGGGTTGGCACCCCAACCCTTGCATTGTACTAGGGTCAATTGCACTAATATCTTTGATGGTGACTGAGGAGAAACCAATGTTCTGATTTACCAAATGTAATTGACATGACTGGTTTGGCTAGTTTAGCTATGGATGAAACTCGGTGATGATCTTTTACTTTCCTAATTGAAGCTCACCCCTAGCTCCATGTACCCTACGAGGAGGAAGTCCGTCTCCCGGTCTGCCCTTCTCTTCTCTTTCCTTGTCCAGGAATCCCAGCTGAGCTAAGAGACCTGCTGGCTCTGGTGGTACAGGCTGGCATCAGACTCGGGCATTCCCCTCTGAGGCTAGCGGCTCCTTGGCCACCACTCTTTGTCCAAGACAATGTGTTGAGGCCTCTGGCACGGACAGGAGGGCAGATCCCCTTCCAAGCCACAGTGGTTCTCAGGGCAGTGTGGGTGTCTATGCACCTGCCTACTGTTAACTAAACTCACTCCAGGGCTCCCTGGTGAGCTGGTTAGGGCTCTCAACGTTTCCTCTCCTTAGACTCACCCAGAGGCCCTTTCTACAGACAGCTGGCCTCCTCCAGGGGGCTCCTGCCACCTCACCCCCCCCAGGAGCAATTACCTCCTACACTTCCTGTCCTCCACTCTCCCCTGAAGTCCCACCACCTCTGGCCCAGCCCGTGTCCTTTGTCTGATGCAGAACGCAAGACATTATTTCAGTAGAAATAACGCTGGTCATTCTCTAGGGTCTCTCTTACCCTTTTCACGTGACAAGAGACTTTCCTCAGACACAGGCGGCGCCTGGGGGTTTGACCCCATCAGAGCAGCAGGAAGAGGAGGAGGTGAAGGCCCACGCCTGTGCTTGACCTTGGGGCTCAGGGAGTTCATTCCTGAACAAAAGGATATTAGCATATCCCCCGCCTGCTGGCACTGCCCGGGTCAGTCATTCTTCTCCAGCTAATGCCATAAATGCTACCCACACACACAGTAAACAAAGACACTGGCTGGGCTTCTGCAACAGAGTTTTATGAGCTGTGACTGTGTTGGTGGCAGCATTAATTAGGAGGGAAAATGTGTTCCTTTGTGAACTTCGAAGCCAATCAAGTTGGTTTCATAATGGGCTTAGAGGAAAACCAAGATTATCATTTTTCTTCATGTTCCTACCCTGAGCCACCCCAGTCTGCGCCCGCCCTTGAAAGCAATTTGCTCTAATTAAGTCATTGAAGTGGTGGGAACTTGTTGAAGTCATTTACTGAATGGCTTTCACAGATCATGTTTTTGAAATGAAAGGGCTTTGCAAGGCCAGCGCATGGGGTTGCAGCAACCCACAAGGCTGTGTGTCTATCTTCCTGGGTGCTGCAGAAATGTCTACGTCCATGGAACCTAGACATCTGGTTCAAAGTCAAGATGGGCTGAGGATGCTGCATGGTCATGCTCCCAGGAACAAGCTGGAATTACAACTGAAATACGAGAAGGCTTCCTGAATAATCAACGGAAAACTAACAGGAGAGAACCCTGATACCCAAGGACCAAAGGTGGAGCCGGCATAGAGACTGGTAGGAGGGGCAGAGACGTGACCCACAGAGGGGAACTGAAGTCCCAGAGAGATATCTCACCTGGTGGGGGAGGGGGGGTGTCAAAGTCAAGATGGGCTGACAGAGCGGGAAGTGACCCTGTGGGTTTGGAGATGGGTGCTAGGGCTAGCCTGCCCTGTCCAGCTTGGGGACAGATGCTGGACAAGGTCTGGGTACAGTTGCCTTGTGATCCCCAGGCCACTGGAGCTAGAATGAAGCACTGCTTTCTTTTTCCTTTTTCTTTTTTTCAAAATATATTTGTATTGATTTCAGAGAGGAAGGGAGAAGGAGAGAGAGATAGAAATATCAATGATGACAGAGAATCATTGATTGGCCGCCTCCTGCACGCCCCATACTGGGGATGGAGCCCGCAACCCGGGCATGTGTCCTGACCGGGAGTGGAACCGTGACCTCCTGGTTCATAGGTTGTGTGGACGAAAGGGGCCACATGCTGACCTGAGAAGCTCAGGGAAGGCCTACATGGCAGTCTTGCAAACTCAGAGACCTAAAGTAACCAGAAAGAATGGCCTGCAATTAAACTTTAACTAAAAGCAGTTATGATGGGTAGTTACGTCCTAGGCCGGTATCTTCACTGACAAGGTCGACCTTCACCTTAACTGAGCCTATCTGTCTTTTTGCATCTGTGATAACACACCCTTGAAATGTCTGGGTAACTTGTAACTTCCCTTTTTCTGGACCCCTTGGGGCACAACCTAATGTGCTGGGTGCCAGGACAGAGACCACAAATTCTTCATTGTTATCATGTTAATTGCTCCTGCACCCACCTAAGCCTGTGTCTCTCATTTTACTTTGTATCCAATCCCAGGGGTTTCCCTGCTTTGCTTTCTCCTGCCTCTCTAGTCTATCACCCATGGATTTCATGTAACCCACCTACGTCCCTTCTCTTTGATTGCAATGTATAAATACAGATGTAACCGGCCATTCTCCGGAGTATTATCTCAGTTTGTTGAGGTTCTGCTTTGTGGCAATTGTAGACAATTTGGCTCAAATAAACTCATGAAAATTCTTTACAGGTTTGAATGGTTTTTTACGTTAACAGTCGACGCTCGACCACTGAGCCACACCGGGCGGGGTCAGGGGGAGGGGGTTTGATAAGGAAAAGAGAGACCTGGGAGATTGAGGGCTGTCTCCAAGCATCTGAGAGGCTGGTCGGTAAAAAAAAATCCCAGTCATTTCCCCCTAGGATTGCTACTGTATTTCAGCTCAGAATAAGGAAAGACTAATCTCAGGGTTCATTAACTTTAAGGATTCTTTCTAGTCCTGATATCCATAAGCATTAAAAAAGGCATTCCTCTTGCCTGGCTGATTTGGCTCAGTGGTTGAGTGTTGACCTATGAACCAGGAGGTCACAGTTCAATTCCTGTTCAGGGCACATGCCTGGGTTGTGGGCTTGATCCCAGTAGGGGGCGTGCAGGAGGCAGCTGATCAATGATTCTCTCTCACCACTGATATTCCTATTCCTCTCTCCTCTCTAAAATCAATAAAAACATATTTTAAAAAAAGACATTCCTCTTAGAAGGATGTCTAATTACAGACAGGACTAAGATTTGCCTTTTAGGAACTCAAAGCACCTCCATAAAGGGCTGGTCTTTTATGTGATACTTTGTCTAAAACATCATAGAATGACCATAATCAAGGTGAGCCCCTAACTCAGCGGTTCTCAACCTGTGGGTCACGACCCCTTTGGGGGTCGAACGACCCTTTCACAGGGGTCGCCTAAGACCATCGGAAAACACATATATAATTACATATTGTTTTTGTGATTAACCACTATGCTTTAATTATGTTTAATTTATAACAATGAAATTGGGGGTCACCACAACATGAGGAACTGTATTAAAGGGTCGCGGCATTAGGAAGGTTGAGAACCACTGCCCTAACTGGAATTCAGATACCTTCTGCCTCACCTCCTGGTCTCTGCCCATCTACTTCCTCCTCCTCCACTGACTGCAGGAAAGGACCCAAACCTGCCCCCTATTGGGTGTGCACACGTACAGGTGAGGTGTACGGGGGACCAGCCAGATAAGACACCCCCTGAGGAGGGGGCGAGGAAGACGTAGTCAGGGCCAAAGAGAGAGGGGAGTGCTGGTCCTGTACATCAGCGTGGCTGTTGGCTGAAGTGTCCCAATGCCGTGTTCCACGCCGACCACGAGGAGAGCAGAACACGTGTCCATCAGTAAAGCTCCCCTCCCACGCTCTGCACGACTTCAGCCCTGACGACCTGGTCCTGGACCACTCAGAAAGAAGGAGTCAAGCAGAGGAAAGAGGTCATGCATCAGCGTCCCCTGGGGGACTGGGCCGCACCCCGTCGAGCAGAGGAGTGGAACGGCATCTGGGGAGGACCAGGAGCAGCTGAGAGGTGAGGTCTGGCATTGGGGGGACAGATCAAGCAGCGGGGTGCCAGGGACGGAGCAGGTGAGCAACAGTGAGGGCGCAGCATTGGCTGGTGGACGAGAGGATGGCAAGTGACAGAGTGAGCCAATGCCCAAGGTCATCAGGCGCAGGACAAGCAAAGAAGGACAGTGGCCCAGGTGGAATGTTAGGAATAGCCTGCAGAAGCCATGGCGGGTGTGGCTCAATGGATAGAGCACCAGCCTGCATACCGAAGGGTCGCAGGTTTGATTCCCGGTCAAGAGCTGTGACTTGGGTTGCAGGTTCAATCCTTGGGTGGAAGGCAAGCAATCCATGTGTCTCTCTCACACTGATGTTTCTCTCTGTCTCCCCCTCCCTTCCTTCCATTCTCTCTAAAAATAATGGGAAAAATATCCTCGGGTGAGGATTAACAACAACAACAAGAATAGCCTAGAGCAAAGAGACACAGCAACATGATGTCAACCTTGGAAGCTTCCAGAAGAACGCAGGAGCTGCATGGAGGGCACGGTTCTATTGAAAGATACGGGGACGTTAACACACGCCGAGTTCCCTGTGTCACCTGAGGGGACAGCGCAGAGCTCCGGATGCGGAGTTACAATGTAAAGGGGTCCTCGCTGGTGTCCACGGCTGGGAGGGCTGGGAACACTGGCGATGCAACGCTCTCCATTAAGAATACATTCCTTACAGCGCATTTCAGAGCAGCCCTTGTAAAGCAACCCTGCAGAAAGCCATTAACCCGGGCCCACGGCCAAGTGGAATGTGACAGGCTAGGGGGTCGGGAGAGACTCAAGGGCAGCCAGGGCACTGCAGCTCATCACACTGAGGGGCTCCCACCCTAAACCAGGTTCCCTGGGGACAACACTGTCTTACAAAGGCCTTTATTTTATTTATTATTAGATTTTTTTTATTGTTTTCAGAGAGGAAGGGTGAGGGAGAGGGAGATGGAAACATCAATGATGGGAGAGCATCATTGACCAGCTGCCTCCTGCACGCCCCCCACTGGGGATGGAGCCTGCAACCTGGGCATGTGCCCTGACTGGGAATCGAACCGTGACCTCCTGGTTCATAGGTCGACGCTCAACCACTGAGCCACGCCGGCCGGGCTTGAAAAGGCCTTTAGAGGCTCACAGTGCCGGCTGTTATTTGGAGAAGAGTAAGCCGTGTAGGGAGCCCAGAAATTCAGAGGACCCCTGGAGGGCTGACTCAGTCCAGAGACTCAGGGCAAGCTGGAGGAAAGGGACAGGGACAGGGGACAGGGGGCTGAGACCCTGTCTTCTTTCTGCCAGCAGCTAGCTGAGCGCCTGACTTCCCACCTCTCTGCATCCCAGTATCTTCATCTCTAACACACTGACTCCCAGTATGTGAGGATCACCTGAGAGAGCAGGTGTTTCTTGAAAAGGTCCAAGCCCACAGAATGTGAAAGTGGAAGACTCTGAAAGATAAGGCTACCTCTCAGGGAGTAGCAGGTCCCACCTGTCCATGGGAAATGGACTGTTTCCAGTCCATGGATGCTAGGCACAGGGGTGATAGAAAAACTGTAATCCTCTGTAATCCCCTAGCAGAGATGTTCATGAAAAAAAAATTACAGTACAATGATAGAATTACTACATTAGAAACAGGTATAATGCATCAGAAATACAAACAGATGAGCTTGGCTGGCGTGGCTCAGTGGTTGAGCATCGATCTATGAACCAGAAGGTTACAGTTCGATCCCCGGTCAGGGCACATGCCCGGGTTGTGAGCTCGATCCCCAGTGTGCAGGAGGCAGCCCATCAATGATTCCCTCTCATCACTGATGTTTCTATTTCTTTCTCCCTCTCCCTTCCTCTCTGATAACAATGAAAATATATTTTAAAAAAGGAAATACAAACAGGTGACATAAAAAGACTTGCTATAGCAATACTTAAACCAATGTAAACAACTTAACAGTCCAAGAATAAAGGGCTACTTGAATAAATTATAGAACATTTATAATAGAAACTAGCAGCTACCAAATGGAAGTTTTTATGAAGAAATTTTAATGATATAAAGATATGCTAATTAAAACAGGATGTGTGGAAAAAGATAAAGTCTGCTCAAGAACTCATAAAACTCCCTCTTCTGACTCTGATGAATTACTGTACCAGGCTAGCCTTGCATTGTTAATGATTAGGAAACTGAACAAAATATATAAAAACATTTTCAGACACAGGACTACAGACAGCGCAGGAAATGAGGCAAGAAATGCAATAAGCCCAGTATAAAAAATGAATTATATTTTTACAAGCAATTGACAAATGTATCTTTATGCACAATTGACAACACACATTGTTCTATATTCTGTCCATAGAACAATGTAAAATTGACAAATGCAATGAAAAATTGACAACTGCAAATAAAAATACAACTCACAGGACCACTGAAACATGCATGATTTAGGGTAAACCTAACAAGTTGTGCACTAAATACGTATCTTGATTGAAGCCTTGGTTACAACAGGGTATACATTTATCAAAATACGTCCATCTGGCCAGGCCATTGTGGTTCAGTGGTTGAGTGTCAACCTATGAACCAGGAGGTCACAGTTCCATTCCCAGTCAGGGCACAAGCCCGGGTTGCAGGCTTGATCCCCAGGAAGGGGGTGTGCAGGAGGCAGCTGGTCAATGATTCTCATTATTTTTTTTAAAAAAATTTTGTTTTATTGCTTAAAGTATTACAAAGAGTATTACATATGTCTCCTTTTTATTTTCCCTTGACCTTCCCCCGGCCTCTCCTACCCCCCAGTGTCTTGTGTCCATTGGTTATGCTTATATGCATGCATACAAGTCCTTCGGTTGATCTCTTTACCCGCCCCCCCTCGCCCCCCGCCAACACTCCCCGGGCTTCCCCCTGTAGTTTGACAGTCTGTTCGAGGCTGCTCTGCCTCTGTATCTATTTTTGTTCATCAGTTTATAATGGTCTTTATTATCCATAAATGAGTGAGATCATGTGGTATTTTTTCCTTCATTGACTGGCTTATTTCACTTAGCATAATGCTCTCCAGTTCCATCCATGCTGTTGCAAATGGTAAGAATTCCTTCTTTTTTTTTTACAGCAGCATAGTATTCCATTGTGTAGATGTATCACAGTTTTCTAATCCATTCTGATTCTCATTATTGATGCTTCTATCTCTCTCTCCCTCCCTTTCCCCCTCTCTGAAATCAATATACATGAAAACAAAAATAAAATAAAAACACATGTCCACCGTGCACTAAAGCTTAACTTCTGCAGAGGTGCATGAGAATTCCCAGAAGGCACTGGGAATGTGCAGACAGGATCCTCCTCAAGGCTAAATACTGAAGTTGTCACTTAGAAGATGAAGCTTCTTTGTCCCCAGATTCTTGGCTGAAACACAGAGAAAGGTGCCACTCAAGCCTGGCATTTCGGGGCACCAGTAACGGAGGGACCTTGATTCCAGAGGGCCCCCTGGGATGGCTGAGCTCACCCCTGCCAGCCCCTTCTGCAGCTTCCTCTGCCCATGGCAACTGTGATGTCAGTGAGCTCTGAGGCCGCCACTGACCAATCACAATAACCCTTAGCGAGGAGCGTGGCTCCCGAGACAGTCTCAGGCCAGGCCTGGGTCTCACTGGTGTTTCCACACCATCTATTTTCCAGAGGTTGACCTCTGCCCTCAAGGCTTGTATGTATTCAGTTGTAACAAACCCAGAAAGTCAAAACCAGCAAGCTGTTCCGTGGCTCGTAGGGACCATTGCTTTGCTAAAATAAACCAAATACCTTTTTTTATTTTTGGCTGGTATTGCAATGGTCCATATACACATACATTTCCTTTCCATCTCTCCTGGAAACATAAAATCTCAAAACGATAACTTGAATATACGACTTCCAATCTTTGACCCTCTTCCGTCTTGCACAGTTAACACTTTTCCTTAATAACATACGTTTTCTTTTCTTTCATCGTCGAGGTTCCTCATTGGCTGGATCAAACAGCTCTTTGTGGTGTTAACGTTACTTCTAACCCATCCAATACTGGAACTACCTGTCAGTAACCCTTTGCCTGGAACCCACATCTACTCTAGAGAACGTTTCCACTGCTCATCTCCTCTTTAACCTTGAGGAAGTCAATAACCTCAAAAAATTACCCACCAAACTAATGCTAGTTAGTCCCCATACCAACAGGGCTCCTCAAAAGGTCATGTGCTCTTGGGTCACCCTGTGGTCCTGGTAGCTGACTCAGTAACTAGGAAGGAAAGCACCTTAGCTTCCGGGGCTCCAGAGATGCCACACTGTGGACCCACTGTGAGCAGCAAGGCTCACCAACAGCTCCTGGTACTCGAAGGCTTGGGTCTTCCCTCCCATATCTACTCTTGGGGCACGGCAGCCTCTTCCTTCCAGAAATATTTCATTCCCTTGACCTTGACTAAGAGATCCCTCCGGCTAAACGGATCTAAATCATATTCCTAATTCTCACTGGTAGTCTCGCATGATTAATACTTCTTAGCATCTTCCTTATCTTTCAGAGTCTCCCACGTTCACATTCTTAGGTTAGTATGCTTACACACAGCACCTTCTATTTCTGAATGAGACCTTCCAAGTCCACACCCATTCATCTCTCTAGGGCTTTTTAAAATTTTAAATTTTTCCTCTCTGAGTTATTAATCATGATTCTAGATGAGAAAATTCAATTAACGTCCTCTCTTCCATATTATTTGTAGACAGACAGACAGAGATACATAGGTGTAGATATATACACATATACACGTTAACCTGCTTAAGAAAAATAAAACTCCAAAGATCATCAAACCTTGAGCAGGCAAACACATGGGATATAGTTTAGCTCAATGGGGCTCAAAACCCACTGGCATGAAACAGCAGCAAAATAAAAAAGTAGTCATCATGTGTTATATCTAAATATTTCAGACACTTAATCCATCCCGTGAATTGAGCTCAGTGCCACAAGGACATTTTCCGAGAGCCCATTGCTTTATTTTGCTCTCAGCTTCCTTTGCCGGTTTTCTGCTGCCTCCCCTCCTTCCCCTGAGCCTGCGGGGTTTTGTACGGCTCACTCTGCGGTAGCCTGTGTTCTATTTTGGAGACTGACTGCGGGCCATCCTTTGGTGATCCACGGCCTCCCTCGACGTTATCAGACTTTGTCTCTGTGAGACTGTTGGAATAAACTTCCATATGCATGCTGAACACTTGGGCTTGCTCAGACCTTCCCTTTCCTTCCATTCACGTGGATCGGAAATTCCCAACATGTTATGAACACTGCAGCTCAAGAGCTCACCTTATCATAGGCTGGAAATGCACAACTCATCTCGTTGCTAGTCACTCTCATTTTTATCTGTGCAAGCAACATACCAAGCTCTACATGTCGATTTAGTTCTTATTATTTCACTAGAGGCCCGGTGCACGCATTCGTGCATGGGTGGGGTCTGGCTGGCACGCCCCAATCGGGCTGGCTGCAGGGAGGGGCTGCGGGTGGTTTGATGGCTGGCCCCGCCCCCAATCTGGGTGGGGAGGGCCAATCAGGGGTGGGGCCGGCCGGGGGAGAGGGGGTGTGAGCAGTTGGCCAGCTGGCCCTGCCCCCTGGTCAAACTCCTGGTTGAACTCCCGGTGGAGGGGACAATTTGCATATTAGCCTTTTATTATATAGAGTAGTCCACTGGTTTTCAATATATCCAATAGTTTTTAATGAGGAGGTCTACTGTCAAGGTGTATAGCTGAGAATTCCATGAATACTCCCACTCCCCTCTAATGCTCTGTCTCTCCGACCCAGCCACCAATGTGACACACGGTATAGTAATATCATGCGCAGCATGGCTCTAGTGCAGTGGTCGGCAAACTCATTAGTCCACAGAGCCAAATGTCAACAGTACAACGATTGAAATTTCTTTTGAGAGCCAAATTTCTTAAACTTAAACTATATAGGTAGGTACATTGTTACTAACTTAATTAGGGTACTCCTAAGGCTTAGGAAGAGCCACACTCAAGGGGCCAAAGAGCCGCATGTGACTCACGAGCTGCAGTTTGCCGACCACGGCTCTAGTGTTACATGGTACAGTATCCCATCTGTCTGATGAGACTGCAAAACAACCTGCATGTCTACTGTGTGTCTTACGCAGTTTGGGCTGCTTTATCAGAACACCACAGATTGGGTCATCTCTCTCATGGTTCCCCTTATAAGGGCACTAATTCTGCTCATGGGGGCCCCACCTTCATGACCTAATCATCCTTAAAGGCCCCATCTCCCAACACCATCACACAGGGGGTTAGGATTTCAACGTACGAATTTTGGGAAGGACACAAACATTCAGTCCATACCACTATGTTTTAAATATATGACAAAAGGAAATAATAAGAAACAAACCTGATTTATACACACACACATACACACACACACACACACACAAATTCATAATTCAAGCTCACTAGAAAAAGAAGTTAGAAATAATTCTTACTGGTTTAGAATACTTCATTATTATCTTTAGTATAAAAAAAAAAGTCAGCAATTTCCCTAAATGTTATTCAGAATGTCTTGCTTGGTCAATTACCATGACTGTCATATACATCACAACCCACCCTCTTCTTGAAATTAGAGGAAAGAGTAACCTGTGGACTTGACTAGAAAGAAGTTGGGAAACCCCATGGAGATGAAGGGGTTGGTGCCTCCCTCTTCCTGAAGTTCAGATCCAGTGTCCCAAGTGCAGAGGACAACTGCAAACGCTAGCTCGGTGCAGCATAATATACAAGAGCCAGAATGGAAGGGGGAGACAAGTGGGCATAGGGTTATACTCGGGGCAGTGTCTGTTCTAAGGGTCAAAGGGACATGTCCAGGTGGTGGGCTGCAGACTCTTCCTCCTCAGCCCTTCCTGATGGCAGGGGGCAGGCTGTCACCTCCTGGGCCTATATTGCTAAGGTTTTTATTATATTTATTTATTTTTAATATATTTTTATTGCTTTCAGAGAGGAAGGGAGAGGGAGAGAGAGAGAGACAAACATCAGTGATGAGAGAGAGTCATCCATCGGCTGCCTCCTGCACGTCCCACACTGGGGATCGAGCCCACAACCCAGCATGTGCCCTGACCAGGAATCGAACCGTGACCTCCTGGTTCATGGGTCGACCCTCAACCACTGAGTCACACTGCCAGGCACGCTGAGCATTGTCAACACTATTGCCCCTGGCTTCCTTCTCAGCACTCCTGACCGAAAAAGTCTTTGTTATAGGCCAGCTCTGCCCAAAGGGACTTAAGCAACAAGTTATTCAACTCACAATGTGGTCCTCATAGTGAGCCCGGGGATCCCAGAAATCCCTTTATCTCTCATCCTAGCTCATAATTAGATCTGTCCAGGCATCAGGACACCTCCTGCTTCTCTCTCTGGATTTTTAAAAACTATACTTTTATTGATTTCAGAGAGGAAGGGAGAGGAGAGAGAGAAACATCAATGATGAGAGAGAATCATGGATCAGCTGCCTCCTGCATGCCCCACACTGGGGATCGAGCCCACAACCTGGGCATGTGCTCTGACCGGGAATCGAACCGTGCCCTCCTGGTTCCTAGGTCGATGCTCAACCACTGAGCTACACCGGCCGGGCCACAGCCACCTTCTGCTTTCAGGTCATAGGCTTCAGCAGAGGGTCCACCCGGGGTCTGTGGACACGGCCGCCCACCCCTTTGGCATCCCCTCTCCATGCCCCACGTCTGCCCCAATCACTGGCACCACCCAACCCCCAGTGCACGCCGACCACACGTCACACATTACACATCCCTGCCCCGGGCTTACATAACAGAATGGGCCGGGACTCAGAGCCACCTCCACCCCAGCCAATGTTTACTTTATGTTTCAAAATGACCATAAACCGTCCCAAACGCATTCCTGGCTCTCTCATCCGTGGAATCTCAATAACTGAGAGAACACCGCCCCATCACCACCAATTACCTCTTTATGGGGTTCTTATGTAATCATCTCGGTGTGCCTCACAGTCTCCTCCTCTCGTTGCAAACCTTCCTTTGATCAGACTCTTTAAAAAATCAGCTAACGCTCCCATCAATTGACTTAATTGGGTTGCCATTATGGGTAAATAAATACAAATGGCCCTTCTTTGCCTTCCTTGTTAGTATCCTTTCAATCTTTTCTCTTTCCGTCTGTTAACTCCTCCTGAGCTGTGTTCCGCGTCACATCTTTGTCAGGCTGAAAGCGAGACGGTCCGGGGGACGTGCCCCCCCACCCAGGGGGCTCGCTTTCCTGGGTTGCCCGTGAACCCTCTTGTCCTCTGTCAGCTTTCTCCCCCTTAATCATGTCATGCGGTTGGTCAACAAGTGCCCCCTTGGGAATAGGAGCCGGCATTGTCACCTAAGTGGCCACATTTCCTAAGAGACGGTAAAAAATAGTGTCATTATTCCAGCCTATTTATGAAACACGAATGCTCAGAGACCAGGTCCCTGGACCAAGTCAAGCAGTTCTGCCCCAACTGGAACCCAGACTTAGCGAAAATGTACAGGACCTGGATTTTGTCTCTAACCTCTAGAGGCAGGCACGGGACCTCTTTCTTCCCTTTCTTTTTTAAATATATTTTTTATTGATTTCAGAGAAGAAGGAAGAGGTAGAGAGAGAGAGAAACATCAATGATGAGAGAGAATCATTGATTGGCTGCCTCCTGCACTGCTATTGGGGATGGAGCCTGCAAGCCGGGCATGTGCCCTTGACCAGGAATTGAACCGTGACCTCCTGGTTCTTAGGTCAACGCTCAACCACTGAGCCACACAGGCAGGGGAGGGGGGGCGCTGGGCTGTGCTAACACCACCTCCTCCTGCAGGAGGCCCACTGATTCTTTTTCCAGGCCCAGAAAAAGACACATTTTGGAAGAGCTGGATTCCAACCAGTTCACAGATGAAAAAGGCAGTGAAGCTATATGAGCTCTAAGCAACATCCCAGGCAGAAGCACGGCAAAGCCACAGCATCCCTCTAAAACGAGAAGGAAAACAGCTTCACTACTACTGAGGTGCCGTTTCTAGTTTACAGACATATTACGGCTGGATGAATAAGAGAGTGAAGAAGAAAAAATGGGGGAGAAATGAGGATGTTAACAAGCAGAGAGAGGCCCGGGAGGTAGGATGTGATTAGCTAGGTTTTCAATCCTAACAATCACTAGTTTAAAATCAAATACGACCTCATCTGGGGTTAAGACCTGTGACATAAAGAACACTGATTTAAATCAATGAAATTTTGATTATTCAAGTGGTAGAAACTACCAAAGTACCACATGTGTTATTGACAATCAGGCCCCTGTGGTAACTTCCTATCTATATATATAAAAGCCAAGCGACTGGAACGACCAGAACGACCAGTCGTTTGACACGCACTGTGGCCGGCCAACAGGCCCGATCGGGGCCAGACCCCATCTGTGCATGAATTCGTGCACCGGGCCTCTAGTGCTGTTATAAACTGCAGATGCAATGTTAACAGGATGTCCTAACCCTCCACATGTTGTCTTCTTTTACGCTTAATTATATCATCTTACTCCTCCCGTTCATCCTGGCACCATATTGGCATAATGTAAATTAAAGAAGAAATTACTACCCGTGCTTACATCCAAATGTCCCATTTTGTGTTTGCAATTATCCTTGCAGGAAGAGAAGTTATTTCTTTAATGTCCTGATGTGCAGCCGGGGACACTTCTCAGACCACAATAATATCTCAGAACACTGGGTTACATTCCAAGTAGAAAATTTTGCGGCGGCCAAAAAATAAAAAAAATCAGAGAACTAAAATAACCTTAATTCTCCTTTAAATGCATGAAGAAGATAAAGCCAGAAAAAAAAATCCTCCCTGGCTTGAATTTTGCTCTCCTGAGATGGAAGGCAGCTCGGAAGAAAATAACACTCCATACAATTACTCTTGAAAGAGTCAGTTCAACTTCAATAGGCACAGACTGACACCCCTTTCAATAACTTTTTAAAATGGTTTTTTTTTTTTTTTTTTTGCTATTTATAGGGCAAGGAGGTAATAGCTTCTACTTCAGCCTTATCAAACATCACTTGATTATGTTCCTACTGGCAGTTTTTTTTTAAAGAAGCATTTCTGGATATATTCACTTTCTTTTACTTCATCAGACTTTAAGCAATTGTTCCTATAAAAGGACTAAGCAACATGGCAGTTTAAAAATCACCAACGTTATCATTTGCAATTGTGTTGTTTTTTTTAAATTTTGGTCCCCATACGCACAACATACATGTCAAAATAATTTATAAAAGTTGTGTTTTTAGGAATACCTAAATCACAGAATGCTAGAACATCCCTTAAAAGATTATAGCATAGATTTCTAAGTATCCTCCAATATCTGCTCACTCAGAGAGCCCCTAAATGTCACATGGTCACATGGCTGCCCAGAACAAGGATTCAGTGTCAGCCTCCCTTGCAGCTAGATGTGGCATGCGACTAAGTTTTAGACAAGGAGATGGGTCCCAATGTGATGGTTCCACTTCTGAGTTATTCTCTTAAAGGGGTGGGAGATGACCCTTCTACCCCCTCCATCCTGAGGCTCAGAGAATGGGTGTGAGGGTGGATGCTCCCCCGTGGACTCTGACAAGGAGGGCCACCCAGGAGGGAAGTGAGAGCAGAAAGCTGGGAGGGGGCTGGGTCCTGGGAGGCGGTGCAGCCTCACACAAGCCCACGAGGGCCTATGTCTGGACTCGCATGTAAAAGAAAAATAAAGTTCTGTCTTTCTAATCACCATTATAGGACATCTGCTACATGCAGCCAAAACTATATCTAATGCCCGAAGATGTCACAGATGAGGAGACTGAGCTGGGACTAAAAACCCAGCTCCACCAACTTCACATGATCCAGGGTTCTTTCAATTCCACCAGACAACCTTACCAATTCCATATTTTTAAAACAACTATTAATAATACATTAACATTTCCTGAAGTCCCAATTGGACTGCATTCTTTGTGTGCTTGCTATTTTTGCTAACAAAAGAGAACATGACCTGTCAGATGCAAAGCACCTACCTAAAAAGATCTCTCCCTTCCTCTAAATTTTCTTTATTTAAGCAATAAAATGGAGACCCACCTGGGTCTGAATAGCAGTTCTCCACAATCTGGGCGTTTAACCGCTCTAAGCCTCGGTATCTCAGTTATGGAAAAAGAGCTCCATTCAGCCCTCATACCATCGCTGCAGAAGTTAATTAGAATAACATATTGAAAGTACCTAGCATTGTACCTGGCACGCTCGAAGTGCTCAATGTTTTTGTTTATGCTTTTATGTATTTACTAGAGGCCCAGTGCATGAATTCGTGCACCAGTGGGATCCCTCAGCCTGGCCTGAGGGATAGGGCCGAAACCAGCTTTCCGACATCTCCCGAGAGGTCCCAGATTGCGAGAGGGCACAGACCAGGCCGAGGGACCCCACCGGTGCACGAATGGGGCCGGGGAGGGACGAGGGAGGTTGATCAGCCGGGGAGGGACCCCGGGAGGGTTCCAGGGCATGTCTGGCCCATCTCGCTCAGTCCCAATCGGCCGGACCCCAGCAGCAAGCTAACCTACCAGTTGGAGCATCTTTCCCCTGGTGGTCAATGCACGTCATAGCGGCTGATCGAACGGTCGACTGTATGTCCCCTGGTGGTCAGTGCACATCATAGCAAGCGGTTGAGCGGCCTTAGCATATTGTTAGCATATTACGCTTTGACTGAACGGCTGACCGGACACTTAGCATATTAGGCTTTTATTATATAGGATTTACTCATTCAAGATGTATTTATAAATAATAAAAAACCCTGTGCCACACACCATGCCAGATACAAGACAGGAAATAATTCAAATGGGATGCCTGCCCTCGGGAGGCTTTCCTGGTGGATGGCACAGGACGGGAACAGGGACGGAGGGAAGCAGGTTGGAAATAACAAGTTTTTAGATCTCTCTTAATTTTTTTCTATGGTGCAATGCATACTGATTGCAGAGCTTTTAGAAGCAACAGATAAACACAATTAGAGAATGAGAATTATTCGCAATCCCACTCCTCAGAAATAAGCACTGTTAATATTTTGGAGTATACCCTCCCTAATTTTCATTCTATCTAGATCAGTGGTTCTCAACCTTGGCTTCACATTAGAATCACCTGGGAATCTTTTTAAAATCCTGATTTCTGGGCCTCATCCTCCGGAAATTCTGTTTCTTTGTTACTAATGTTGTGGCCTCACCCCATAACAAAGAAACAGAATTTCCAGAGGATGAGGCCCAGAAATCAGGATTTTTAAAAGATTCCCAGGTGATTCTAATGTGCAGCCAAGGTTGAGAACCACTGATCTAGGTGGTATATAATCCTCTTTTTTTTTTTTTATAATGTCTCATTATTATTATTGCTATTAATGACAGAGGAAGTGTAACTTTTTTTTTCTTGTTAATCCTCACCCAAGGATATTTTTCCATTGATTTTTAGAGAGAGTGGAAAGAATGGGGAGAGACAGGGAGAGAGAGAAACATCGACGTGAGAGAGACACATCGATTGGTTGCCTCCCGCATGCACCCTGACCAGAGCCAGGGATTGAGCCTGCAACCAAGGTATGTGTCCTTGACCAGAATCAAACTCATGACTCTTCAGTCCATGGGCCAATGTGATGCTCTATCCACTGAGCCAAACAGGGCTATAATCCTCTATTACAAACATACAGGTTATACAGAATATATTGCAAACAGCTTTTTATCTTCTCTTCTCATGTGAAATTAATGAAGAAAACTGTATGGCATTATCATCTCAATTGCTATGTGGAATTCCCTTGCCTGATGTACCAGAATTCAGTTAGTAGTCTCTATGTTGAGATACGTAAGGGCTGTTCTTTTAACAGCTGAATTGAGGAATTATTGAATGTGCACAATCTGATGAGTGTGGACACATGCAAACACGTGTGAACCATCACTACGATCAAGGTCACACCCATATCCAATCCCTCCCCAGGTTTCCTTGGGACCCTCGGCTTTTGCTTTTTCTATTAAAATGCACACTTGCTTAGAAGAAGGCTTTCCCTGATGTTCCTAATGAAAACAGCTCCCACTCCCCACAACCGTTCCCTGCTTTATTTTTTCTTCCCTGCACTTATAATTTTAGAAGTATTATATCGGGCGTCCCCCCAAAAATGTACACACACTTTGAATAATGATCAGGGCGGTGTTTATTAAAACACATTTCATTTTCGAAATTGCGCTACCAGCTGTTTAAGTGTGTATACATTTGGGGGGCACCCTGCATATGTGGATGGGTTTAAAACCTACACCCCGCCCCCGCCCCCACCCCCTCCTGCCCAGCTAGCATCGACACCCAGCACAACAACTGACTTTGTGGTCTTCCTTGGAGTAGCTCCAAGGCCAAGAACTCGGCCTGGCAGGGAGCGGATGTCTGTGCGGTTGTGATCTGCAATTAAGAATAGATACACTTTGGTCTTCATCCCAGGGCCTGGCACAGAACTCCTAAAACCCTCGGAATTTGCTAGGATGAGATCAAGAGAGATAGATGTCTTTTGTTATGTTAAGGAGGCGGCCTTTGGAAACCACTTCAGGACGGGGGCTGATTGGGAGGGGGGCCCTCCGAAGTGATTAGAGGGCGGGAATGTTTGGTCCCTCCAACACCGCCACCCTAACTCTGGGGAGGGGAGGGGCCTGGAGGTTGGATCAACCACCCATGTCCAGTGACTTAATCCCTTGAACCTATTAGTATGTAAGGAAGCTCCATAAAAACCACAGAACACCCAGGGGCGGTAGAGCTTCTGCGCTGGGGAACTTGGAGGTGTGGGGAGTGGGACGCCTGGAGAAGACGGGAGGCCCACGCCCTTCCCACACAGCCTGGGCTTCCAGATCCTTCATCACTAACCAGTGAGCTAGCAAGTGACATGTCTCTCTGAGTTCTGTGAACTGCTCTGGCAAGTTCACTGACCTCAAGGAGGGTGGGAACCTGGGATTCACAGCCCGTCCATCAGCACAGAGGTAACCGGGACTTTCAGTTGGCACCTGAAGTGGAAGCCAGTCTTGTGGAACTGAGCCCTTATCCTGTGGGATCTGACACTGTCTACCTGGAGACAGTGTCAGAACTGAGCTGAACTGTGGAATACCAGCTCTTGTCAAAGCACAACTTGTTGTGCAGAAAGAACCTGCCCAGCCAGTGTGGCTCAGTGGTTGAGCGTTGACCTATGAACCAGGAGGTCACGGTTCGATTCCTGCTCAGGGCACATGCCCGGGTTGCGGGCTTGATCCCCAGTAGGGGGTGTGCAGGAGGCAGCCGATCCATGATTCTCTCTCGCCATTGATGTTTCTATCTCTCTCCTCCTCTCTGAAATCAATAAAAATATATTTTAAAAAAAAGAAAAAGGCAGAACCCACACAATGGAACTAGTCTCAGAATCATAATGTCAATGACTACTTTTTGATTAAATAAAGGAAAGAATGAATGTTGTGAGGAATATCCTTGAAGAAAAATTGATGCATATATATCAATCTCTTTAAAATAAATTTATGAAAGAAAACAATTCGGGGTGAAAGGGTATTAGCAGCGTTAACTCTTTTGATGTATGTTGTCAAATGATTAGAGAAAAGGGTTTTTACAATTTACTTCCACCCAAAGAGTTAAAAGTTTTGATTTGCATCTATTTGTTAGTGAAATGAGCCATATTCTTGCATTTATTGCCCATTAATATCTCCGAGGAGATAATTAAGGGAACATTTTGACACATATGGTTCTTTTCTCAGACCATAATACGCTATAAGTAGATTCCATGGGGAAAAAATTAGTAGAAAGGATAATAAATGTAACAAAGGACTTAACTGAGTAAACTGGGTATTATATGAAGAATTTGGAAGCAAAATCTAATAATAAAGAGTTATGCTAGCCCTGGCTGGTTTGGCTCAGTGGATAGAGCTTCAGCCTGCAGACTGGAGGGTCCCAGGTTCGATTCCAGTCAGGGGCACATGCTGGGTTTGCGGGCTCGATCCCTAGTGGGGGGTGTGCAGGAGGCAGCTGATTAATGATTCTCTCTCATCACTGATGTTTCTATCTCTACATCCCTCTCCCTTCTTCTCTGAAATAAATAAAAATATTAAAAAAAGAGTTATGCTAATAATGTACCTGAGCCTTCACCTATCTTTATAGTTATATTTACAGTGGGGCCTTGACTTACGAGTGTCCCGACTAACAAGTTTTTCGAGATACGAGCGGTCTCTCGGCCGATTTTTTGCTTTGAATTGCGAGCTAAAATTCGGGTTACAAGCCAGCTTCAGATACCCCACCGCTAGTTGGCGCAGCGAACGTCACAGTGAACGCCACAACATCAGCCCAGCATCACGTGTCTCACTCGTTCACTTTTTGATTTGACATACGAGTAATCTGAGTTACGAGCTCCGTCACGGAACGAATTAAACTCGTAAGTCAAGGCCCCACTGTATCTATATATCTATATCTAACTCTGTATCTATATCTGTATCAATATATCTATATCTTTAGCCTTTTCTATCATGTTTTCCTTTTTTTTCTTCTAAGATTTTCACCTCTTCTTACTTTATGCTGTGGTTTGTTTGCTTGCTTATTTGGCCTAGTGTAGCGCATCTTAATTGGCAGTAAGATGCACTCCGTAAGGGATGAGCTGTTACTTCCTTTTTAGGGAATGTTCCAGTATCAATCTATAGCCATGAAACAAACCGCCCCTAAACTCAGTCGCATTAAGCAACACCATTTTATTGTACGCAGGGCCTCTGTGGGTCAGGAATGCGGGCAGGACACAGCAAGGATGGCTTATGACCATGCTGTGAGCTGCTGCATTACCCTATCCCTTCTAACTGTTCATGTGAGATAATAAATGCCCTTAGGATCGGAGACATTCTGACTTGGGCATTCTCTTACTCAAGGCTGAACCTATCATAAGTAGACTAAATAAGCATGAGAGCTTTCTAGTTTTCTGTTTTATTTCTTTATTTATTTTCAATATTTTTATTTATTTTTAGAGAGAGAAAGGAAGGGAGAAGTGGGAGAGAGAGAGAGAAAGAAACATCAATGATGAGAGAGAATCATTGCTCGGCTGCCTTCTGCATGCCCCACACTGGGGATAAACCCGCAACCCAGGCATGTGCCCCGACCACTGAACCATACCAGCTGGGCTCAAAATGTATTGTTTTAATCACTTTAGCCCTAAAGTGCTCTCAAAAGCAGCTGCTTTGTCTTCAGTTGATTTGTTTCAGGAGCTTATGTTGGGGGGAAATGGACAAATATGGGTGCCCACTAGTGTCCTTCAAGAGCCCGTGAAACGCCAAAACGGGGGAGGGACAACCTCTTGGACTCTGCAATCCACAGGCCGCTTGGGACTCGTCATTCCAGAAGAGAGCAAGAAGGCTCTTCAGTTCATTTCCATACGAGACACTAAACCCCAGGGCAGTCTCCAAGGCGGGTCCTTTTCGAGTTACTGCCTCCATTTATGGAAGCACTTCTTACGCTACAACATCTAAAAATAAATGCTAAACTCTCCCCAAAACAAGCTTATAGCTTAAGCTCACTTTTTAGCATATATGTTTACTGATCTCCACTTTAGAAATTTATATCTCTAAAAACAACAACAACAACAAAACCCAACTTGAATACTTGGGGGAAAGCTGTTTTCCCCTTAAGTGAAAAGTAATGTTCCTTATGTTTTAATTTTTCCACACAGACTTTTTTAAAAACCAGTTTTCCTAACGATTCTGAATTTTTAAACTTGTCTTACAAATCACAACTCTGCTGAAATGCAGAGTAATATATAGGATTTGAAATTTGGCAAACGGACATTCATTATCAAATTAAGCTGATATTTTAGAGCGATTCCCCCTGAGTGTGTCGGTATTTCTTATTCTGTTCTAAGGAGGACAGAATGATGGGGAAACGGGTTTGTGAGTGACAAGATTTCATTGGGTACCCGGAGGAGCTTTCTCAATAGAGGTGTATTTCTAAGGGAAGCTGTGAAGGGCACATCTTGTTGACATGTTTGTGATCTTATTGTTTCCCACAGACACCATGGCAAGATATAGGGGTATCATCTTGGATCCTATGGTTTCATATCATGGGCCAGAGAAAGGGAGACCATCTGAGCTGTGAGTGACAAATGGCATCATCCAACCTGGAGATGAAAGACAAAGGTGACGGCCATTCCCTTCCAGTTTGCAGCTCAAGCACTCCCACATCCACGCACCCACCAGCCTGCGGAGAAATCACGGCCTTTCTCACCCTCCAGCCCAGCGCATCTCAACAGAATGAGCGTATAATAAAAGCCCTGCTCCAGCAAACACAAGTGTAGGAGTGGAAAACGAAAGAGGCTTTAACCAAAAAGAACAATAAGTGGAGAAACCAGGATGTAGCACTTGCTTTTGCTTAGGAACTCATGAGAACTGCTGTTACCGTTCTTCTGAAAAAGAAGGAAGTTCTGGCCCAGCCCTATGAACCGGGAGGTCACGGTTCGATTCCCGGTCAGAGCACATGCCTGGGTTCCAGGTTCAATCCCCGATGTGGGGCATGCAGGAGGCAGCCAATCAATGATTCTCTCTCATCATTGATGTTTCTCTCTCTCTCTCTCTTTCTCTCTCTCTCTCTCTCTCTCTCTCTCTCTCTCCCTTCCTCTCTGAAGTCAATAAAAATATATTAAGAACAAGAGAGTCAAGTTCTGGTGGGCAGGAGAAAGTGGTACCCTTGGCAAGGGCCCCATTACCCACACATAACTGCCTACCTCTGGAGTTCATTGCTTCTCCCCTGACAATTAAGCTACTGAGAAGAGCGATTTTTAGCAAAGCTAATGTCTAGCTAGACATTCTCTTGATGCCTGATCACTACACATCTTAAAACGCAAAATGAAGTTTCTAATCAGAAACCCAGACATCCCCATTGGCAAGTTGTCCATCTAGCGCTGTGCTTTTAAGAAGTACATCTTGTCCTTCTGGCATTTAAACACAGGAAAGACATAAAAGACTAAACTCAAGTGACTATGCCTCCACCCCCAGTAGTTCCGCGGGATCCGTAAGCCTTTCTGCCTGTCCCTCTCGTTCACACTCATATTCTCCCCACCTACCAACTCTCTTTCCTTGATCTCAATACCAGTTCTGTGACCGTTACTCTAAACCAGTGATGGCGAACCTATGACACACGTGTCAGAGGTGACACGTGAACTCATTTTTTTGGTTGATTTTTCTTTGTTAAATGGCATTTAAATATATAAAATAAATATCAAAAATATACGTCTTTGTTTTACTATGGTTGCAAAGATCAAAAAATTTCTATATGTGACACGGCACCAGAGTTAAGTTAGGGTTTTTCAAAATGCTGACAGGCCGAGCTCAAAAGGTTCGCCATCACTGCTCTAAATGCAACATAAAACTAAGTGATGTATTCACACAGAAAACAGTTCTCCTAATAAAGTAAGGAAGGCAACTCTATGCAAGTCACAAGAGCAAGGGCCTGCCTTTTGAATGCCTTCTGTGTGTTGCTCATGGTTGTTCATCACTCCTGTGTAAGTTCTGCCTCCCTAACCACATATTCATTCATTCATTCATTCATTCATTCATTCATTCACTCACTCACTCACTTACTCGTCCACTCTTTCCAAGTCAATCAATATCGGATGTCTACCAGGCACCGTGCATTAAGGGTGCATTGTTATGGATAAGACAGCATTGTTGTCCTCAAACTTTCCACTGAAGATAAAAGATAAACAATCAGGCAATTAAAAAGACAGTGCATTAAGGGCTATAACAGATGACTGGCCATGACGTCATGGGCCCACACAGGAGGGGCACCTAAGCAGGTTTAGATTTAAAGGTGAAAACATCTGAGTTCTGAGGGACTAGATCCTAAGCAACTGAGGTCAAAGGTCCAATCATATACATTGGAATCTTCCCCAGCCTGAAGCTCAGTGTCCTGCGGGGAACAGGAATTGGAATGTTGTTAATTAACGTCATAATAATAGTGGTATTATGGATCAACCCAGTAACAATGGCTCAGGCCCAAGACACAAAGATAAACAGGGCAGAATTCCAACTCCCAAGGCGTGTTTGCCATTTTCCCTGTTCATCCTTGTCTCCGTCACGCCAATTACAATTTCTGGGACATCCCTGGCACGCGGTGAATGTTTGCTAATGGATCAGCTTTCTGGACTCCCCACAGCCAACAAAGCATCAAGTCCCATGAACTCTTATTTCACAGTATTTCTTGCATCTGTCCCTCCTCAACGTTTCTTCTTCCGCCACACTTTTTTGTGTGTGTGATTTCCCATCTCTACCATTAAAAGGAACTGGACACGGGTCCCTCCAGTTCCAGCTCTCACTCCCAGACACCACAGGCCACCAGCACCGAAGCCTGAGCTTGCTAATTGAAGTGCCTGTTGAAATATCTCCCCGTATGCTTACAGAGTAAAGCACACCATCTCCAGCTCGCCATTCAACTCCTCAAACCCTCCAAGGTCTTGCCCTCAATCTACCATTGAGTTCGCACACCCAGCATTCCCTTAAACCAACCCCGTCTTCCAGCCACACTTGTTGCTCACTGGTCTTCCAAACACGCTTTTGCTGCTCAGATCCCACTCGAAACCCTTGATTCAGGGCCAGTCCTCAACCCAGCAGCTCTTCTTGTTGGCCTAGGGCAGTGGTCGGTAAACCGCGGCTCGCGAGCCATATGCGGCTCTTTGGCCCTTTGAGTGTGGCTCTTCCTAAGCCTTAGGAGTACCCTAATTAAGTTAATAATAATGTACCTACCTATATAGTTTAAGTGTAAAAAATTTGGCTCTCAAAAGAAATTTCAATCGTTGTACTGTTGATATTTGGCTCTGTTGACTAATGAGTTTGCCGACCACTGGCCTAGGGGGAAGCCTTCTTTAACCACCTTCTCCGGACAGGAGTGATGTAAGGTTTCTCAACCTCAGGAGTTACAATTCACTAAACAACTGCTCCAGAAGGGAGCTCAAAAAGGATTTATTAAAGAATGAGCGGTCCAGGAGAAAAGACAAACACACCGTCAGAACACAGCGTAATACGTGCATCAGGGAGGACATGGAAGGCTGCTGAAAGCAGATGGTAGGAATGAGAAGTGTCCAGGAAGCCATTCTCAGGGAGGTGACAGGTAAGAATCACCCACATGAAGACAATGACAGAAGGCATCAGGGCCCCAGGACTAGGGGCTGGAGAGAGTAGGATAGGAGAAGCAGAGAGTCTGAGGAATGTAGCCAGAAATGAGCAGTAAGCAAGGGAAGGGCACTATATACATTTGACTTTTTTGGTAAACCATCATGGAGATATGAGAGACATAAAGTGTGCAAATCTTCAGTGTACAGCTTGATAAACATGACTTCGTCACCACCTCCTAAAAAAGGAGACAGAACACTATTGCTCCCCCAAAGCTTCCCTAGTGCCCATTTAACCCTCAGAGGTAACCATTAATTCTGATTTCTATATCCATAATCTAGCTTTGCTTGTTTTTTCACATAAACAGAATCCTGTAGTCTATATGTCTTGATTTCACTCATTGTAAAGTCTGAGTCATCTACATGAATGCATAGACATATAGATATGTATACATATAATTAAACTTTTTTCACTTTTTAAAGTATTATATGAATAATTAGAATTCATTATCCACTCAACTATATTGGATATTAGATATTAGAAAATGAGATAGTCAACTATACTGGATATTAGGGATACATCTGATTGGGAACTACTAAAATAAAGCTTCAATAAACATTCAGGTACATGTCTTTGGTGCACATAAATACACATTTTTAAAAATAAATGCATACTTGAAATTGCTGAGTCATAAGGTATATATGTGTTTAAATTACTAGTTATTGCTAAGTTTTTTAAGGTGGCTCTATCAATTATATAGTCCTACCAGAACTTATGAAAGCTAGAGATGTTCCTCATTTTCATCAAAACTTATTACTGTCAATCATTTTAATTTCAGCCATTTTGGTGATTGTATAATGCTGTATGATTTTGTTTTAACTGTTTAGTTTCTTGTTGACTGATGACATCAGGCACTTTTTCTTGTTTAAATGTCTTGCTCACTTTTCTGCTGGGTTGTCTACATTCTTATTGATTTGTTGGCGTTATTTATATGTTCCGGCTGAAACCCTCTGTCAGTGTGTGTTGGAAATATATATATCCTGCTGCTTTGTGACATGCCTTTTCATTCTCTTAACGGACTCTTTCATAGACCAAATTACTTCATTTTAATGTAGCTCAGTTTACTAATCTTCATTGGGAGTATTAAAACTCCTTAAGAATGTTTTCCTAGTCCAAGTTGATGAATGTTTTTTATTATATTACTAGAGGCCCAGTGCACGACTTTGTGCACCAGTGGGGTCCCTCAACCTGGCCTGAGGGATCGGGCCGAAACCAGTTCTCCAATATCCCCAGAGGGGTCCTGGATTGCAAGAGGGTGCAGGCCAGGCCGAGGGACCCCACTGGTGCATGATCGGGGCTGAGTAGGGACACGGGAGGTTGGCCAGCTGGGGAGGGACTACTGGAGGGCTCCAGAGCATGTCTGGCCCATCTCGCTCAGTTCTAGTCTGCTGGACCCCAGCAGCAAGCTAACCTACTGGTCAGAGTGTCTGCCCCCTGGTGGTCAGTGCACATCATAGCGACTGGTCGATCAGTTGACTGTCTGCCCCTTGGTGGTCAATGCACGCCATAGCGAGCAGTTGAGTGGCCTTAGCATATCATTAGCATATTACTCTTTTATTGGTTGCACAGACGACCAGATGACTGGACACTTACATATTAGGCTTTTATTATATAGGATTTTCTATGTAATAGAAAATTAGCCTTGAGCTTCTCAAGTTAAATATAGAAGCCTCATTGTTTCACTTTCTTAGTTCTACAACTCATATCTACCTGACTTTTGTGTGTGGTATAAAAGAGAAATCAAGATCCCTTTTTAAAATAGCTAGATAACAGACTCAATACCATTTTTTAAAAGACCATCTCTTTCCCCCTGCACTTCTGTGCCTGCCACCTTTGTCATCAAGTACCTTTTGTAACAAAATATACACAAGTCTGTTTCTGTACTCTCTGTTCTGTCAGCTGATCTTGTCACGTATCCTTGCACCAAACCACACTGCTCTAATTAACCTAGCTTTTTAGTAAGTTTTGTTATCTGGAAGCAGTCATCTAACTTTGTTCTTCTTCATCAAGATGGTTCTATCTATTCTTGGCCCTTTGCATTTCCATATGAATTTTAGAATCACTGTTCAACACACGCAGACTTTTTGGGATTTTCAATGAAATCGTATTTATAGATAAATCTGGGGGAGAATTCAAGAGGCCTTGTCAGCTCGTTACGTATTTGATACTTTTATGCTAGACTTATTCCTAAGTATTTGATATTTTCATGATAATCTAAATGTTAATGGTTTTCAGTTTTACTTTGGAATTTTTTTCCCCTAATTTAATTTTGTAGATTGACTTTGCATCTGGTGGCTGTGATAAATCCAGAGACATTATTAATTCATTAACTATATCTGTAGTTTACTCTGAATTTTCAAGTGTGCATGATTATGTCTTCTGCTAATAATGACAATTTTATTACTTCCTTTAAATTCTTATTTTTATTTTTTATTTCTATTTCTTGCCTTATTGCATTGGTTATGACTCTGGCACAATCCTAAACAGAAGTAATGATAGTGGACATCTCTGTCCCATATTTCACCATTAACTGTGATTCTTTTTAAAAAAAAATCCTTTTTCAGGTAAATGAAGTTTCTTTTTATTTTCAGTTCATCGAGAATTGTATCATGCACAGGTTTAGAATTTCAGCAAATGCTTTTACTTCACCTATTGAGATCATCATATGGGTTTACTTTCATTCTGCTAATGTGATAAATTACATGAATTGATTTCCAAATGTTATACCAACTTCGCATTATGGGAATAAATTCAACTTTGTTATTCTCCATGACAGGATGCATTCCTTATTTTTTTTAGCTGTACATTATTCTTGTCTAAACAAGTCTTTTGAGGGCAGTGTTTTGTACTATTTTGCACTTTTCTGTACGATGCGTAACACTGTAATTGTATTATAACTGCATTCATAAAACTTAAACATCTTGAGGGAGGGACCTGTTCTAGTCTTTGGATGTTCCCTGCCCTTTGGAACACAGTATGCGCCATGTAAATGCTGCTGAATGAACTACTCCTACTCTCCAAACAAAGTGCCTTCCACATAAAAGATTCTCTCAATAAATGTCTACTGAGAATGAGTTTGCCAGTTAGTGCTTTTTTTTTATTTCAATGAGGCCCATCTTCTCAACTTAACGCCTCACGTTATCACTGAATCAGACCTAAGAACTTATTGGCAGGAGCACCATCAGGCCTCAATTCCAAGAACAGTATGTTCATGTGGCTTGCTGTCTGCTTTAGAGAATAAAGAGCCATGTGGACCGCCCACTGGCCGTGACAGCCAGTCCCACGATACCTGGTCAGGTGGCTCAACCTCACGTGTGAGATTTTTCCCATGTGCATGAGTCTCCTAAGTCCTGTGTAAGGGTTTGATGTGTGAGCTTAGAAACTGGGTTCATTTTTCTCTATTTCTGAAAAAATAGAAATGTTCTTCTTTTTTTTTTTGGTAAAAAGGTCTGTGTCTAACAACCACAATTTGGCTTTTCAACTGCTCTCAACATCTAGGTTGTCCTCCAAACGCACACAGCACAACCGGTGTAGGCATGGATTGTAGGCAATTCGGAAGCTTTAAGTGTCCCCAACACACACACTTGGAGCCAAGTTTCTGAGCTGATAGCTTGCCTATCTGTCCACCCAGCAGCCAATTCAGTATGAAAATGTATTACAGCCACTTCCTTGTCCCAGAAGTTCAAAAGATTCATCGTTTTTCTTGATCTTTAGAGCTACAATAGAAGAACTGAAAACAGTTATGTAGGTTTAAACCTGAGATGGACACAGAAGTCTGTAAAGGGAAGTGACACCTTTTTAGAGAAACTAGCCAGAAGTTGGTACGTAGCTATTATATGGAGGAGGGAGGAAAAAAAAGACTCTTAAATACAATAGTCTTGAGCTTCTCAAGTTAAATATACTATGATGATATCACAGACCGATGATGATAAAATAAGCCCATAAGCCACACCCAACAGAGTTCAAAGAAGTCAATGGTTCTTCAAAACCAACGGAAATGTCGGCCCACAGTGTGAGAAGCCCATTAGTGGAACAAGTATGCTACCGACAGTGGTGACAAGCGTGATAACGGCCACAACACTGAGCTCCGTTAGAACACACTCAAGAGACATCTAAGGCTTCCTTCCTTGACTGATGAGCTAGAGAGGCAGAGAGTCCTGCCTCGGCCTCGGCTCTGTCTGTCCTGTTTATCTAAGTCAGTGGTTCTCAACCTTCCTAATGCCGCGACCCTTTACTACAGTTCCTCATGTTGTGGTGACCCCCAATTTCATTGTTACAAATTGAACATCATGAAAGCATAGTGATTAATCACAAAAACAATATGTAATTATATAGGTGTTTTCCGATGGTCTTAGGCGATCCCTGTGAAAGGGTCATTCGACCCCCAAAGGGGTCGCGACCCACAGGTTGAGAACCACTAATCTAAGATCTCACGGCAAACAATCCTGATAAATGTTTATGTTCCTAAATGTTTGCCGGACTAAAATGATCCAGTCTGCCCGGCCAGTGCGGCTCAGCGGTTGAACATCAACCTATGAACCAGGAGGTCACGGTTTGATTCCCGGTCAGGGCACATGCCTGGATTGCAGGCTCCATACCCCAGTGTGGGGCGTGCAGGAGGCAGCCCATCAATGATTCCCTCTCATCACCGATGTTTCTCTCTCACCTTCTCCCTTCCACTCTGAAATCAATAAAAATATATTTAAAAAATAAAATAAAATAAAATGATCCAGTCTGGCCAATATACATATACATGGAAAAGGATCTTTTCTGCTTGTCTGCTTGTTTGATAGGTTTTTAACGGAACATTTTAAAGACTCATTCCCTTAGACTGAACTTCGTCTTTCGGTGCTTTACTGATCGGCGCTGTGGGGTACCATACTGTGCTCTGTGGGACATAAATAGCATTACATAATAATAGCCTAGACCATGGTGACCAAGTGTGCTCCTATCCATTTATTCTTTGCTCATGGCGTGAATAATTTATTCCGGGAGGCAAGTGTGTACTTGGCATTTATTTACTATTCACTGGCAACATACCCTCTATCGAAGCAGGTGCAAATTCACAGGTAGAGGTGATTTCTTGTTGTTGTTACAGAGAGGCACTTACTAAACCAAGCAAGATATAGGGCTCCGTACGAGTGTGAACAGTTAGGATGCTAGCTTCTACTCTTTACACGTTCTCTCTGCTGCTTTCTCTTTTCATTTTAAATAGGCTTTCTGAGTCACTGTGCAGATAAAGAAAACATCGCCAGGCTTCATTCAACCAGCACAGAGCTCGAAAGGAAAGCAGGGGTTGGGGGGCCGGGCAAGGAGCTGGGCTCTGCTAGCACAGCCGGCAGAGAGAGTGAGAAGGAGAGTCAGCCACGGGCTGGCCAGGCAGGGAGCAAGCGGTGCCACTGGCCCAGGAAAGAGTCAGGCCCCCAGGGGAGAGGAGGCCAGGCCAGGAGGTGGCCAACAGCTGGCTTTGCTGGCTAGAGAACCCACACGCTGTGTCCACAACCAAAATGCAGACAGGCTGCTCTCAAACTTGGACAGTGGGAGCCCCTGGGGTGGAGGGTGAGGGCTCAGCCGGCCCGCCAGGCCACACCTGAGAAGAAATCACGCCTATAGGTACCGTGCGGGGAGATGTCACATGGGCCACGCACTGTGCTACATGCTGGACGAGTGTTGGTGTCCTACTGAGCTAGTCATGGATGTTCTTTCTCTTTCTTCTGTTTTTTTAAAAAAATATATTTTTATTGATTTCAGAGAGGAAAGGAGAGGGAGAGATAGGAAACATCAATGATGAGAGAGAAGCATTGACCGGCCGCCTCCTGCATGCCCTCTACTAGGGATAGAGCCCGCAACCCGGGCATGTGCCCTTGACAGGAATCGAACCTGGGACCCTTCAGTCCGCAGGCCGACGCTTTATCCATTGAGCCAAACCAGCTAGGGCTTTCTTCTGGGTCTAGGCTGAATCTGCCTTCCTCTCTCTCTTTGGTAGCAGCCTTGACCATGAAACTTTCTCCGGCCAATAAAAAGGAGTCAAAGGATGTATCACTTCTGGGTGGACACAGTGGGAGGCGGTGCATGACTCACCGGCCTCCCTTTAACTACCTTGACAACCATGAAAACAACGATCCGGATGGCACTTCCTTCAGCCCAGACAACTGAAAGGAGGAAAATACCTTGTTGCTATAGACGGGATGTTTGTGTTTCCCCCAAATTCAGATGTTTCTATCTCTCAAAATTCAGATGTTGAATCCTGAAGCCCCGTGTGCTGGCACGAGGGGGTGGGGCCTTTGGGAGGGGATTAGGTCATGAAGCTGGCGTCCTCAGGAATAGAATTAGTGCCCTTCTAGAACAGTATCAGAGAGCTCCCCCGCCCCCTCCCCACCACGTGAGGCTCAACGGAAAGAGGGCTGCCTAGGAACCAGAAAGCAAAGTCTGCCCGCACCTCGATCTTGAACTTCTCAGCCTCCAGAACTGTGACAGATAAATGCTCGTTGTGTTCAAAGCCGGCCCATGGTACCGTTACGGCGGCCCACATGAGCGAAGACACATGTCAACCTGCCAGGTGAGAAGCATGAGGCGAGCATGCACCTCTGTGGTGTGGATGCCCCGATACCAGGGGACTGTGTGTCATGCAGCACAGACATGGGCTGTCTCCTTGAATCCTCCCTGCAAACCTGCAACTCGGCCTCCTGGGGACTGAGTCCTGTGCCTGAGGTCAGAGTTAACGAGCGATGGAGTCAGAGCCTAAACCCAGGTGTGGGTTTCAGAGCCTCTACCCAGAGTCCACTCTCCTCCACAGTTTGGCAAAAGCAAATGGAATAAGCAGGAGGGGAAATACGGCATTCCCACCTCCGTAAACCCATCAGGGAACTTCTACCCACACACAACGGACACGAAACCAGGCGACCAAGCAGAGTAGCCTCTCCCACTTTGTAAAAAACACACAAAACAAGTTCACACAGGCCAGCTGCCACCAAAGGACGCCAGTCTAATGTTACTCTGCCCTGTGGGTGGTCCAACCACAGCGCAATGGTGAGTCCCGAAGGCACCAGCTCCAGGGAGGGCTGACGGAGCAGGGGAGGGCTCGGGGGTGAAGAACTGTCCACCTGCTAGACCATATATTTCATCTTGACATTATACCTAAAGTACACATAGATCCTACAGACAACAGACACCCATTGGGTCCCAAACCTAACCCTTCTGATGCCATGAGCCTTATGATACAGAAATGGAAGCGAAATAATAGAAGGACCGAGAGCGCTCGCTGTCTGTAGCTAATGAGATAACAAACATTCTGTGGGTGCCCAGCAATTTCACTTGTCCCTGAAATTTCCAAGTGGAGTTCAAGGTCCAGAATCCATGGTAGAAACACACCTTCCCTGTCGCTTCTAATCATGACTCAAGGATGGAAGAGTTCCCTCACATGCATTTATTTCTTAATGGGTGTTCATCCTGTTAAGTGTCTAGCAACCAATGAATGTCAGGAATCAGATTTCCAGGTGGGTTGAAAGCATTCCGATCCTGCACCGATTCATGTCACTTGTCTTTTGTCCTGTAGCCTTTAAACTAGAAAAGGAGAAAGAAACCACTTATTCTCATTTTCAGCGAAGTGGGTGGGAATTATTCTTTAGCTGTCACCTGACGTGCTATTAACTTTCACATTAAGGAATGCCTCCGAAGTCTGGACAGAGCCCACAGCCTGCCACCTTTCACTGCAGGGAATTCCTTTAGGGCAAGGACGGAATGCGTGTGTCAACGGAAGCCATAATTTATTTATACCCTTACGACCAGACTGACTCTTAAAACCGCAGCAAAATCACAGTAGGTTGCTTTCATGTAAATGATTTCCATTATCATTATTCATAATAAAAATCACAGTCATGCAGTTGATTAGACAGACCAAAGGGTGTTCTGTTTTTTTAAACTACCTTTGAACTTCACATGACGCACTCATCCTACTCTCCGTAACATCCAAATCCGAAGGTGCCGCATGTATTCAGAACGTTGTCTATCATACAGTCAACACTACATTTCCATGTTTTGTGTGGCCATAATATACCAGGTAGCATTTGTTATGGGTTTTCAAATCTCCAAGATCTAACTAACTTGAAACATCATAATGTACACACCGCTGATATATATTCTAAATAGCCAGGAACTGAAGTCAGATACATTTACATTTTTATGCTATTTTTCATAGCACTTTCATACATATTATTTCCTTTAAAAAGTTTGTGGATGTTTCAAAGGAGCAAAAGAATATCACAAAAGACTTCCTTTGATGTAAATGCCCCTTCCTAATTGAAAGCAAGTATAGAGAAAAACAGAATGTTTCACTAAATGTATGTGAGAAGGCAAACAAAACTGCTGTTCATTTAAATAACAAATGAGGCTATTGATTTTTTTTTTAAAATGAATGCAATGCACCTGAGTGAAGAAAGCACAGATCCTTGCATGCTTCCAACAACCACTTCTCCTCCCTTCAGTCTCTCACTCTTGGGAGGGGCTGAGCATCGTCTACTTGTCCAGAAAGGTGGCGACTCTGCCAGGCCCACCTGGGATGACTTCATCCTTTCACCGAAACCCTGAGTGGGAGAAACCACTGAAACATATCGCATGCGGCGTCTGTGACTCAAGGAGGCATACTCATAGGAGATTGCGCTATTGATTTTCAGTAGGAGAAGAAAGGAAATAGATCGGCCGAAAGCACACGCTGCAAATGAACACACATTCCGAGTGCAAGTGAAACGAAGATGCATCACCATCCTCAGGCTCCACTGCTCTCCCGGGTCCTCACACCAGATAACATCAAGTTGATGCCCAATGACATGAAGATGCCATCCGCTCCCCTTTAAACTAATAACGTCAGCGGTTCCCTATGCTGATTCCGGAGCTCTCATTTCTAAGTGGACACGGTTGCCTCTCAAACCACTTGCCATCCTGGAAATCTCCTTCAATTACTTCCCCGGCCTGAAGGATGAGACATCCTTTTGGTGTTAAGGAAATGGTTCTCTACACCCGAGGCAGAAACTGGTCCCCGACTTAGAGCTTTCAATTTGAGCTTTCAGTGACTTAATCAAGAGAAAAAGCAGAGAACTTCCTGTAAGAGAAACATCCCTTTGCAGGCTCCCTCCTGGGAAGCCTGCTGTCCCCAAGGAGGAACACCTGGGGGCAGGAAGGGGAGGGGGGGCACACACTCAGGTTGGTGCTGGTAGACGTGTGAGCCCCAGAAGTCCTACCTTTCTAACATAGCTGGTGGGGTGACCCCAATACAGGGAACCTCCACATTCCATGAACAGACTCAACTAGATTAGGCATCTCTGCGGGAAGAAACAGCCTCTCCTTGGCTGGCTGTGCTGCACTCTGGCGATAACTGTTTCATTTTAACATTTGCTTTAAGGAGCTGCCGATGGGTTAGATTGGAAACTGTGGATCCAGAAAACGCCTCTTTAGAGAGACTTTTTCCTTCCAGAAGGAAGGGTCTTCGGGGCTCAGCCCAGAGCCCAGGACGCTTGGGGGGAGCCCGCACTCTAGGGGGGGGGGGGTTGAGGTCCCTGCTCGCCCGCTCCCTCCCTTCCAGGGGGCGCGTTCCTTCTTTCCTGTCTCCTGGGCACGCGCACATCTCTCCAGAATGGGCTCAGGTGGGAGCGAGGCTCACCCAGGGGCCACTCCGCAGACCCCGCCCGTGCGCGGGCCCAGGGCGAGTGGCCGGCGGCGGAAAAAAATTTCCCAAAAATTTTTGAGCCCTTTTGCGGGGGCATTAGGAAGGCCCCCCCAACCCCG